>NW_004955416.1:26975113-27044049 GCF_000276665.1 Chinchilla lanigera
AAGACCAGTGATGTTGAACATTTTTTCATATATTTATTTGCCATGTGTTTTTCTTCATCTGAGAAGTGTGTATTCATTTCAGATGCCTATATTTGGATTGGGTCTTTAAATTTGGGAGCTCTGGTTGTCTTCAATTCTTTATATGTTGTAGATATAAGTCCTATGTCTCATGGACTGTTGAATAAAATTTTTTCTCACTCTTTGGGTTGTCTTTTCACTCTGCTGGTGATTTCTTTTGATTTGCAAAAGGTTTTTAATAAGATGAGATCTCAGTTGTTGATTCTTTGAAGTATTTTCTGTGCGGTCTTGGCTTTGTTCATGAAGTCTCTGTCTATACATATGTCTTTGAGATTTCTACCTGTTTTCACTTTCAGTAGATTCAGTGTTTCTGTTTTATTTTGTTTTCAGTGTTTCTACTCTAATATTTAGATCTTTGACACATTTTGACTCTAGTTTAGTGCATGGTGATAGACGTGGGTCTAGTTTTAGTCTCCGTCATATGGAAAGCCAGATTTTCCAGCCACATTATTAAAGAGGCTTGCTTCCAGTAAACATGTTTGGCCTCTTTCTCAAAGACAAGGTGGCTGAGTGTGTTTCTAGTTGTGTCTGTATTTTTTAATCTCTTCCACTGATCCTGGAGTCTGTTTTTTTCCAGTACCATGCTGATTTTATCTCAGTTAGCTGTGTCGTATAATCTCAGGTCAGGGACTGTGATACCTCCTGCCTTGCCTTTGTTGCCCAGAACTGGCTTTTGCTATTTTAGGTCTCTTCTAGTTCCAAATGAATTTTAGGAATTTTTTTTTTTTTTTTTTTTAGTTCCATGAGGTATACTAATGGTATTTTGAGTGGGATTGCATTAAATCTGTACAACAGTTTTGCGAGTATGGCCATTTTCACAATGTTTGTTATTCCTATCACTGAGCAAGGGATATCTTTCCATTTTCTGATATCCTCTTCAATCTCCTTTTGCAGAATACTATAATTTTCAGTGTATAGTTCTTTTACATTCTTTGTTAGATTAATTCCTAAATATTTCATTTTTTTGGATACCATTGTAAAGGATTTGGTTTGCCACAGTTCTCTCTTAGTTAATTTGTTGTTTGTGTACAGGAATGCTAATTATTTCTGAGGGTTGACTTTGTATCCAGCTATGCTGCTGAATTTGGTTATTAAATCAAAAGTCTTTATGTGGAGTTTTTGGGGTCTTCTATGTAAAGTATGTCATCTGTGAATAATGATAATTTCACTTCTCTCTTCCTATCCTTATTCCTTTTATTTCTCTGTCTTGTCTAATTATTCTAGCTAATGTTTCCAGCACTATATTGAATAGGACTGGTGGTAGTGGACATCCTTGTCATGTTCCTGATTTTAGAGTGAAAGTTTTCAGTTTTTTTCCATTTACTGTTATGTTGGCTGCTGGTTTGTCATAGATGGCTTTAATCAGGTTGAGGTAAATACCATCTATTCCAGTTTTCTGTAGGGTTTTTATCATGAATGAGTGTTGGACCTTGTCAAAAGCTTTTTCTGTATCTGTTGAGATGACCATGTGATTTTTGTGTTTGGCTCTGTTGGTATGGTGTATTACACTTACTGATTTGTGTATGTTGAACCATCCTTGCATTCCTGTGATGAATTCCACTTGGTCATGGTGTATAATTTTCTTGATGATTTGCTGAATTCTGTTTGCTAGTACCTTACTGAGGATTTTTGCATCTATGTTCATTAGGGAGAATGACCTGTGTTTGTCTTTTTTTTGTTGGGTCTTTCTCTGCTTTTGGTATCAGGGTGATACATGCTTCTAAGAATGAGTTAGGGAGTACTGCTTCCCTTTCAATTTCATTAAAGAGTTTTAGGAGCAGCAGTATTAGGTCTTCTCTGAATTTCTTGTAGAATTCAGCAGTGAATCTATCAGGCGTTTTCTTTGTTGGTAAGTTTTTAATTACATTTTAAATCTCATTAACTGATACAAGATTATTCAGAATTTTTTTTATCTTTTTGATTCAGTTTTAGTAATTCATATGTATCTAGAAATCTGTGCCTTTCTTCTGTGTTTTCCATCCTATATGAGTAAAGATTTTTGAAGTAGGTATTGATAGTCTTCTGAATTTCCACAGGATTTGTACCGATTTCACCCTTTTCATTCTTCAATGCATGAATTTGAGTCTTTTCTTCCTTTTTTTTTATAAGGTTGGCTAAAGGTTTATTCATTTTATTTACTCTTTCAAAGAACCAACTCTTTTGTTTCATGAATTCTCTGTATTGTTTTCTTAGTTTTCATTGTGTTAATTTTTCCTCCCTTGTATGTGCTTTGGGATTGTCTTGCTTTTATTTTTCCAGAAACTTGAGGTATAGCATTAAGTTATTTATTTGTGCTTGTTATGTTTTCCTGATGTGAGGATTCACATCTATAAATTTTCCCTGAAGACTGTTTTCATTGCATCTGATAAGTTACAGTATATTGTATCTGTTCTCTCATTTAGTTGTAGAGGTTGTTTAATTTCTTCTGTGACCCATTGGTTGTTCAGGAGTGTGTTATTTAATTTCCGTGTGTTTATGGAGTTTTTGCAGTTTCTTTTGCCATTTACTTCCAATTTCATTACACTATGATCAGATAGTATGCGTGGGATAATTTCATTTCCTTTGTATTTACTTAATCATGTTCTGTGGGCTACTATATGGTCTATTTTAGAGACTGTCCCATGTGCAGCTGAGAATAATGTGTATTTTAATGATATTGCGTGGAACAATCTTAAAATATCTAGTAAGTGCAATTGTTCACAGGTTTGGTTCGATTCCAATATTTCTTTGCTGATTTTTTGTCTAGTTGGTCTGTCTCTTTGTGACAATGCAGTATTAAGGTCTCCTGTTACAATTGTGTTGTTGCTTATTTGAGTTTTCATGTCTGTTAATAATTGTCTTATACAGTTGGGTGCTCCCATATTTGGTGCATACATATATGTGATTGTTATTTCCTCCCCTGTTTAATTGCTTACTCTGCTTGGTGGTTTCTTTCTGTTGTTCTTGGAATTATGGTCATTTTCATCTCTGTCAAGAGTATCTTTCAGTACTCTTTGTAGGTTTGGTTTGATGGTTATGAATCTCTTCAGTTGTTTTTTATCATGGACGTAGCTTATTTCTCCATCAGTTTTGAAAGATAGTTTGGCAGGGTACTTCAATTTGGGGTGGAAGTTGTTTTCTTTCAGGACTTGAAATACTTACTCCAAGCTCTTCTTGACTTGAGGGTTAGTGTTGAGAAGTCTGCCATGATTCTGAAGGGGTTTTCTTCAGTAGTGATCTGATTCTTTTCTCTAACAGCTTTTAATATTCTGTTCTTAAGCTAAATTTCTGGAATCTTAACTATTATATGTCTTGATATAGCTTTAATTTTGGTCATGGATATTTGGTGTTCTGTATGCCTCATTTATTTGTATGTCAAATTTTTTATCCACACTTAGGGAAGTTTTCTGCCTTTATTTCTGTGAAGTTTTTTTTTTTCTTTTTTATAGCATTTGTGCTGTCTCCAGCTTTCTCATTGACCCTAATCAATCTTACATTATTGTTCTTTGAGTCATTTTGTAGCTGTTAGATTGATTATTCATGATCTCTTGCTACTTTTAAGATATCTTTCTTTTCATGATCACTAGCTGCAATTCTGTCTTCAAGATTTGAAATTCTGTCCTCTCCTTCATTCAATCTATTGCATATACTTTCAGTGGAGGTTTTAATCTCTTGGATTTCTGTTTGGATCTACTTCATGTATTCCATTTGTTTCCTATGTTGGGCATTTTTTGTTTCCATCATTTTTCTAAGCTCATCTATTCTTTTATTTGTATCTTTTCCATTATCTTTGATTTTAAGCATCATTTCTTTTGTACCTGAGAGGTTATTTTCTGTATAGTCTTTTCCACTTGTTTTTTTTTTTCACTTCTGTTGCTAATTATTTCAGAAAGTTCCAGTGTTTGACTTCCAGTTTCATCTGTCTCTTTGTGCTTCAGGCTTGTCCTGGTTGGCATGGAGTTGCATTTTGCTTGCATCTTGTCATTTTCTATTCCTTTTTTTTTTAATTTTGTTTTCTATGTTGATGCTTGCTAATATATTATGATAGGTGGCTTTATCACTAGTATTGAGGCTTGTGTAGAAAATGTCTGTTCTTCAGGGTTTTCCTCTACATGTAGGTGGTTCTTGGTAGCTATCCCAAGAACTAACCTTGTCAGTTTGTAAAGGATGCTAAGTTACTATTTGACTCAGCACGTAATCCTTTGGTACTGGGTTGTGGTGGTGATTTTGTCCCCATAGAATCACGCAGTTACTATACAGGGGTGAAAAACTGATTATAACATGTATGACATCATGGCTAAGGTAGTACAGATAGTAATAACAATAGTTTCAAGTATAGTTTAACTACTGACAAGCTATGGTAACCATTAACCCGCTACCTCCAACCATAGGAGCAAACTCTAAAGTTATATAACAAAATCATCAAACATATACCATGTACTTGTGAGTAGTAATTTTCCCCTTAGTGGAGTGATTTTACTTTTCTGTGGGACATGGGGGTGTTAAGACGGGTGGGAGACAGGATAAAGTGATGATTGAGGTCAAATATAGTACAGCCAAGGCTGAAGGTCAAAAGATGATCATCCAAATTTTGGGAAACTGGAGGACACAGGAGGGAAAGGATGAAATAGAATGCAAATGAGTAATCAGAAAGGGAAGAGACAGAATTTACTCACTTGAAAGTTTAAATTCAAAAAGTAGTTGAGGAAAGAGAGAGGTTCAGTAGAAGAAAATGAAAAAGATAGGTAAGAAACCTAAACAGTGGGAAAAAAAGAGGAGAATGGAAAAGAAAGGAAGAAAGAAGAAACAAATAAGTAGACTCCAGAAAGAGACAAATAACTACAAAATACAAGACAAAACAAGAGGACTTCCATCCAGGCAGGAAAGGGATAGCCAGTCAGACATACAAGTGAGAATAAAGGTAGTACAATAACTCTGGTGTTTACAGTTCTATGATAGTATCCATGTCAGATTCCTGAAACGTGTTGTGTACTCCAAGTTTGCCATGGGAATTGTGCTGGGTATGGAGCTGATCTCAGCCTGTGGATGTGGGGGCTGGAACTGGTCTTCTGTTTGAGAGCCAAACTGCTGGCTCCTCGCTCCTTCTCCAGATGTTTCCATGTGGCTGGTCTCTCTGTGTGCCACACACAGCTAAATTAACCAAAAATGTTTATTAAATGACCAAAGAAATAGTGTTTTATTTAAATGTGTATTTTATGAAAGTCATTGCTAGTATCTTTGTGGATTTACAAATAGTAACTTGGCTGGAGGCCAGGGTGATTTGCAAGAAGAATTTGTGAAGGCAGATTGGTGCCATCCACATTAGTTACCCTTTGGCATGAAGCCCATCAGAAATGCTTAAGGAGTTCTATAATGCTTAAGAGAAGTTCTGGAGCCTGACTCTCTTGAGTTCATAGTCTAATTTCTGCTTCTTACTATATATTTTAGTATTCCTGTTTATAAAGTGGAGATGGTAATTGTACTAGTTCAACAGAATGTAGTTATGACTGAATGAATTAAAATTTGTCCATAATTAGAAAAGTGCATGGTACATAAGAAGATCTCAGTTAATTGTTGGCTCTTGTTGTTTTCCTTATATCAAGAAAACCTCAAGCATTATAATTGCATTACATTAGCAAGAGTAAAATCAGTAAGATTTAAACTTAATTAACTGGAAGTTTCACCTAGATATGCTTTGTGCAGCATAAAAGTAGATTTGAAATTTGTATAACATTTTTATGACTTGTAAACTTATAGAACTTAAATCTCCTAATTTTTGTTTTCTTTTAGATCTTACAGAAAAATTTCAGCTGTAGCCCTTGGACTAGAAGCTGAAATCATAGAAGCTGTGTATGATGCATTAGGGTATTGAAGAAAATTAATTTTTGAATTAAATATTTGGAATATAAGGAAGGAAAGGTGACTGAAAATGGGGCGGAAGAAAATACAAATCACACGCATAATGGATGAAAGGAACCGACAGGTAAATAAAATTTAATTTATCTATTTTGTTGATACGAGTTTATTTTAAAAAGCACATAGCGTACAGTGGTCTAAGTACTTTCAGTTTCAGACTAAATAAAAATTTTTTTCATTATGTACCTTAAAGAAATCCTATTACAGAAATATCAGGTATGTTATAGATAAATAATATAAATATATGGAATTAAAATCATTACAGTACTACTATTGCTGTTCCTTGTATAGATTTTTTTCATAGTCTTTGATACATTAATATGAATATGTTCTACTCAGTGTAACTTTTGTTTAACCAATAAAGAATGGAATATTTTTATAATTCTTATTGTCACTGATATTTCCCAAGCATTTATGTATAATGTCTCAGCTTTAATTTACAGTACCAGTGTCAATAAATTCTTATAAATTCAGAATAATTGTAATGATGCTAGTGCATGAAGAGACCAAAAGTTTGGGTGTAGAGTGAATTGGCAAAGTGGCACAGAGGGTAGCTGCATGTTTTTCTAAATAGAGCTGCATTAGAACACTGCTATGGCTGCTTTAACATGACAATAGAGAGGTTGCCACAGACTGTATGATCAGTCCATGGGCCTAAAATCTTTGGTCTTTGGTGCTGTAAAAATGTTTCCCAACCCCTTGGTTTAGAGAAAAGGAAAAAATAATTCACAGAATATTATAAATGAATGACTGTTCAAAGCATGTGCAAGAAGGAGAGATGCTGTTTCTGGAAAGGTTGCATATCAGTAAAGTTTCAAGAACGGTTTCAGAACGTTTACTAAGACCAGAACAACACTGAAGATGTGTTCTGCACAGAACAGTAGTTTACCTGAGTATAGATATAATTGGAAACATCTCAACAGCTAGAGAGTCAGTGAGAGTGATTAGGGTTACCCATAGACTGAACTGGCGTGGGCTCTTGTTTCAGCTCATCAGAGATGCTTAGCAAAGGTGGAAGGCCCACTCAGTGTGGTACGCTGTGAAGGCTATTAAAATAGGGAAGACATAAAATAGCCATCCTGTCATTCCAAAGGAATGATTACAAGCAAGACTGCAGATAAACTCTTCGCAGATCTAAAGAATGACACGTGAAGGAGAATGTGTTATGAACGCATGCAGTAAAATGTTACGGGGGAGTGATGATAAACCTATGACCCTCGTGTTACTTGTTTTCGTTGTAAGGCAAAATATGTTGGCTGAGTGTGGTGGCGCACACCTGTAATCCCAGCACACAGAGGCTAGGCAGGAGGATCATTGTGAGTTTGAGACCAGCCTGGGCTATAAAGTGAGCTTCAAGGTCAGCCTGAACTGCATAGCGAGACCCTGTCTCAAAAAAAATCAAAAACAAAAATAAAATATGTTAATGCATGAGCTATTTTTTCTAAACTAAAACCTCAATGTTCAGGTTTAATTGCAGTGTTGGTACTTTGCAATAAGTAAGTGGGTCTTGGGTTGCAGTTTGAGCACTTGTCTCTAAAAGGTTTGCCATCACTGTTACAGGGTTATTAGAAAGTAACATACAATCAGAGAATAACATCTCATAAAATCCCTGAGCTCTCATCCCGTTAATAGCTATATTTAAAGTGGTCACAGCTTCACTAGACCTTCCTGTGGGACATTCTACATTTTTAGAGGAAATAAGGAGAGCTAGGCGTATATAGAGGTAGTTGTAATGTAACTTTCTAAGTTGAGGAAATGACTATTAAACGGTGGTGTCTGATGCTATTGCTTAGCACCTAGAATTAGCCTGTTCCTGCGTGTGATTTATCTGCTAAGTCAAACTTTTGATAAACTGCCAAGTGAGGCAGGGGCTTTCTGAATTTCTCTTTCACATAATTTGAGCAAAAAATGAAGAAAGAACATAGATATGGTTGAATAGTTTTAATAGATTACGTATAGACACAATTTGACACAAACTGAAAATGGTACCTGAATTTTACTGATTTTTGTGTTTGTCTTCTGAGTTTAAAATTCTTGGATAAAGGAGGGAAATTGTTTTGGATTTATTTATCCAAATTTGAATATATACTATATGCAGGGAACTATGTTAGATCTTAGAAACTCATTAAAAACATATGGCTTACATGTATAGATTTATGTATATGTCAAACAGAAGTAAATTCAGGTATGGGGAAGTGTATGTAATATAACCCTAACTTCTGGTGTAGTAGTTCAGGAGCTACTTTTTCGAAGAACAGCAAATACAGTTATGAATTACACATTTGAGGTAACCACAAAAAGTCAAGTCATTGGAATGGCACATGAAAAATCTTAAAGGTGACAGTGTCATGTCTTACAGAGCTACTTCACTTCCATTTGATGGGCTCTGGTGAAGCCTTATGTTGGTCCTTTCTTATCTAACAGATTGTTTTTTCAAAGTAAATTTGGTATTAAAGTATGATAGTACATACATTTTAAATACGTGGTTCAGTGAATTTTGGAAAAAACAACATGGCCATATAGCCAGAATACTTCAGTGTACCGCCCCAGAGGCACTGTTTGTCCTGTCTCTCAGTCATTATTTCCCTGCCCTAAGCACAATCACTAACCGTAGTCTCTTAATACCATATATTAATCATACCTTTTTTAAAATTTGTATGAACATGTGTTTTTTTCTGCAGTATTATGTTTGTGAAATTCAGCAACGTTATTGTGGCATATAGATATATGTACATTTGTATATGTAACAATATATTTGTAGATTTTTGTTGGTGTAGGATATTTCATTGTGAATAGAACAGCATCTATGTATTAACTTTTTTCTATTATAAATAGATATTTGGGTGTTTTCTGTTTAGTTACTTTTTTGAAGAGTGTTGTGTTGAATATTCTTACTTTGTACACATGAACTCTTGAGTATATACCTAGGAGCACAGTGATTGAGTCATAGGGTGTACATGTGACTGGTTTTAGTAAATCAACAGTTTTCTCAAGTCTTGTACTTTACTGTCCACAAGCAGTGTGAGTACCGGCTGCTGTAAGTCTTCACCAGTACAGGCTACTGTTCTTCTCATTTTAGCTATTTTGCTAGGTGGGCAATAATATCTTAGTAAGTTTGCACGATTCTGATGAAGTTGCTCACCTTTTTATAATCTTACTGGCCATTTAAATACTATTTTTTGTGTGTGATTGCCTGTTCACTTCTTTTTCTTTTTCTTTTTTTTTTTTTTCTAGTGAGTTTCCCCTTCTGTGTTTTGGTGATACTAGGGATTGAACCCAGTTCCTTCCTCCTGAGCTGTATCCCCAGTGACACTCCCCAGTACATTTTCTCCATTGAGATACATTTTAACTAAATTGCCCAGGCTGAACTCAAACTTGCAGTCCTCCTGCCTCAGCCTCCCCTAGTGCTTGGATTATAGGTAATACGCTTGATTTTAGGCAGAAGGCCAAGAAGCAAAAGGGAGGAATTACAGCTATATACCACCATACTGATTCTTTTTTTCTCTTACTTCGTACACAGTACTTTATATATACTCACATGCATATACACACCAGTGGATGTGTTGTCTATTTATATGCATTACAAATATTATCTCTTGTCCCTTCACTTTCCTAATCTTTTTGTTTTATAAATAACATAATCATATTGCCAAATTTCCTTTTCTGTTTTTTGCTTTGTTTTGTTTTGTTTTGGTATGGAGGCTTGCTACATAGCTCAGCATGCTGTTGAATTTGGGCTCCAGTGATTGTCTCACCTCAGCCTCCATAGTATCTGGGCCTAAAGGCGTGAGCCACCGTACCTGGCTCAGTTTACGTTCTTGATCTTTCCTTTATGGCTAAAGCTCTTCGTGTCATAATTAATCTTAACAGAAGGATAAACTTGAGACATTTCTAGGTAAATGGATACACCTTGGGACCATACTCTTAAGTGAAATAAATCAGACACACATGTAAATAAAATAGTTCGTTGTTTCCCACAAGTGTGAGAAACTGAAAGAGTAAATAAGGACCAAAATGTGCAGCAAATACCATGAAAAAGGAAGAAATTTTTCACAAGGAAAGAGAAACTAGGGAGGGGGAATGGGGAAAAGAAGGAAGGCAAGAGGAAAAAATGATAAAAGAAGGATAAAATGGAAACAATGCTTGTAAATAATATAGGGAGGAGGGATTGAAGGGAGAGGACGGGATTGGGGAAAAAAGAGGAATAAGACACATCATGTACTGGTTCAAACTCCCTATGATGAATGTGACTTTTATGTATATCTAAATTGTACCAATAAACTTAATTTTAAAAATCTTACCATACCTCAATGGCATGAAGATAATTCTTCTATGCCTTCTCCTAGAAGTGTTTTTCATTTTGCCTTTCATGTTTCAGATCTTTTATGTATTTGGAATTTATTTGGGATATGGTTTGAAGTATAGGAGTCAGGCTTTGATGTTTCGCAAATGGATATTTAGTTGACATAGTGTACCTTCTGCCTTTGTTTCCTTTTCCCAGTGCATTTGTTAGGAGTTAAATGATAATGTGTGTGGGGGAGTTTTTCTGATCGTTGATTATTTGTATGTCCTTTTGCAAAGCACACTATTTTAATTACTATAATTTGGTGCTATTGTTTTCACAAAACTAGCTAGCTATTTTTGCCCTTGTCATTTCTAAATGAAACCAAGTTTCAGTCAGTGTTCATCAGAGAAAAAAATAACCAAAAATCCTACTGGAATTTAGGTTTTTTTTTCTACTGAGTGTGTAGATCTATTTAGAGTTAATTTAAATCTTTATAATGTTAAGCCTTACAATTCATGGACATGTTTACCTTTCATTTGGTTTTTATTAATTATCTAAAGCTTGATAGTTTTCCATGTACAGGTCATAACTTTTGTGTTTATTCTTAGGCATTTGGTTTTTTAGCATTATTACAGTTTTCCTCAAATTTCATTTTCTGTATGTTGCTAAATATTAGGCATAAAAGATAGTTCTGTTTATATTAATTATATATCTAAAAATCTTGGTGATACTAACTTATTTCTAATACCTTATGTCATTCATGTATAAGTTTTTGTGTAAAACATGATTCATTTTTCTTAGATATATACCTAGATAGGGAATTGCTGAGTTATGAGCTAAATATAAGTTGAACATTTTGAGAAATTGCCGAACTGTTCATGGCTATATCATTTTACATTCCACCAACAGTATAGGAGGTGTCTATGTTTCTCACATTCTTCCCAACACTTTTTACTGTTTTTTAAATTCTAGTTCTCCTAACTGGTGATTTGTGTTTGTATTTCCTAAGTGGTAGTGATGTTGAACATCTTTTTTGTATGCTTATTGAACATGTACCTGTCTTCTTTATAGAAATGCCTTTCTTAATTATCTTTTTTAACTATGTCATCTTCATTTTAGAAGCTATTTTTATTGATTGAGGGATTCTAGATTTGCAGTTATAGTTTTACTACTTTTAAGCAGTTGTCTTTAAGTTCCTTCATATCTGTGGAGGCTAGCTTTTAGTCTGTTTCTTAAGATAGTTTGTCTTTTGTTGCTTTTAAGATATTTGTTTTTTCTTTATTAATAAACATTTTTACTGTGATATACCTAGTAGGGGTGTGTATCTTCAAATATTAGGCACACCCCTAATACTTTTCTCCTTAGATTCTAATTACAAGTTATGTAATTAGAATCAGACTCCTTTGCCTGTGTCTCAATCAAGGGTCATAGATTTATACCCTTTTACTGTGTCCTAATCAACATCTTACGATTTTTTGTTTGTTTGCTTTTTGTTTTTTTTGTTTTTTTCTGGTGCCGAACATCTTACGATTTTTGTCCACCTGTTTTTTTCCTTTATGTTCAGCTCAAATGTTTCCCAGTCATCCATTTTCTGTTTTCTAATAGTTAGCTATTACGGGGTCGTAATTTCTTGTGTTATCTTTTTAATCCTAGGATTTTTTTTGAGTTTTCTTTTTTTATAGAGTTTAATTCTCCAGTGAAATGATCTGCTTTTTCATATACTTTCTTCATATTTTCCACTGTTTTCACATCTCATAGTCTTTAATGAGCCATCAGACAGTGTACATGAAAGACAGTACAGATCGTATTATGTTACCTTCAGAGATAATTTTACTGTTTACCCTCACTTTGCCATTAAACTTAATTAGCTACTGAATACCTTAGATTGACTCAGCTGAAGGGTAGGGTGTAGTTTTAACGAAGTGCCACCCCTCTTAGGTTCACTCTGCTCTCTAGAAGGACCCACCAAAACTGTTCACTGGGCTGAGTTCTTTGGGCTTTTCTTGAAATTAGCACTTCGTCTTAGTGTATGAAGATTACAGTGAAATTGCACTTTCAGCTTCACCTTTGTTTTGGTTAGGATTTTCTTGCTATGTCTAGTTCTCTACATTTACCTTTAACTTTACTTTCTTTTTTTAAAGACAGGATCGCCCTAGGTAGTTCAGGTTGGCCTTGAACTCACAACAATCCTCCTGCCCCAACTTTCTGAGTGCTGGGATTGTAGGCATGTGCTACCATCCCTGGCATTACTTTTAATCTTACTATGTTATGCTTTAGGTATATCTTTTATAAATAGCATTTGGATGGACTTTTTATCTACTCTGATTTCTTCTATGTTGCCAGTTTGAGTTTTGTTCCGTGTGGTCTTTTATTTACTTACACTAGCTTATACCATCCTAATTGATCATTTCAATCTGTTAGAGAGCTCTGTGCATCCAAAAAAAATCAGTTAATCATATCACTTTTCCAGTCCTCAAAGAACTCCTCAGATTGCAGTTTTACTCTGATTCCCAGACAAAAGAACATTGGAAGAAGATACTTTGACTAGAAATCCACCAACCTTGGGAAGTTTTGAGTAAGCATAATTGAGAAGTCTCTGCTAAAGATTAGCCGCTGTTTTGTTCAGCTTGCATGCCTCGTGGAGCTTCTCTGCTGCCCTCGTTTTGTTCTGAAGGTCATCAGTCTACGCCAGTACTGCTGCCAATCCCTGTTGTAAGGTGGCAGATAGTGAGTGTCCCGGCAGAGGAGGTGATAAGTACAGCTCAACAACTGCTGTTTTAAAAGTGCATTTTCTCATAGTCCCACTTCATATTTTTTTCTCCAAGGCTGCAAGTCCCCACACTCCCTGTCCTTCTCCCATACATATTCCCTATAACATCTGGAGTTGCTCGTACTTTTCTGTCTTATTTGTAGGATTCATAATACCTTTAGTTCCCCATAGATTAATGCTGGGGAAATACATCTACTTTTTTGAGTTAATTCAGCATTTTGTTAAAAACTGAAATTTGCTAATATTTTAAAGATTAACAGTTATATTCTGTTTTGTAATCACAGTATTCATAGTTAATCTTAGTTCTAAGTATAAAAGGTTCACTATCACCTGTTCTTTACTGGGGTTTCTGCAGTATCTTAACCCTTCTTGTTTATGGATTTATTCAGCAAATTTTTTAGCACCTACTCAGTGCCACGCAGTATTTTACCTTTTTTTTGTTCGTTTTTCTCTAGGACTGGGAATCGAACTCACGACCTTGAGCTTGCCAGGCAGGCACTGTGCTGCTGAGCTAAATCCCCAGCCCCCCACGCAGTATTTTAGAAACTGAGTATGCATCATAGAACAAAACTGGAAAAAATCCCAGCCTTTTCACTAAGTGACCTGATTTATTTAGCAAGTAGTGTCTGTTGGCTTTTCCTTCCAAGAAGAGCATGTGGATGCCATATTTCCTGAGTGTCTTTATGTTTGAAGATGCTTATTGCCTCTGTAAGTGTAACTTGACTAGTTCTAACATTCTAGGATTACATTTCTTTTCCTCATTTCATTGTGGAATTTGGCCCTTCTGACTTTGACTGTTGTCAGTTTTCTAATACCGTACCGATCCCCCCCCCACCCCCAGAGTGGCTTACTTTTTCTCTTTGGGTGCTCATAGTATTTTTTTCCTTGACTTTGATATGCAGTAATTTAACCACAATACACCACGAGTTCGATTATTCTTTAGCATTTTTTTCAAGAGAAGGATGTATCCTTTTACTATTTTTAACAAATATTTTTTCTTTTCCAGGTACAGTACTTTATAATATCTTCATTGTCTGCCAACTATACCCAACAACTTTTCTGTTTATTTTAATTTATTTTCTGTTTTGATTCTTTGTATTTTCTTTCTATGGTTCTAATTTCTGTTGTGCTGCGATATTTTTATTTTCTGCTTTTTTTTTTTCTCAGAACCGCATGCTCTCACTTTGGTCATTCTGTTTTCTTATATATTTGACAATAATAATATTAGTTACAAATGAACATAAATGACTTTTGTAATAATAATTTCGGGCTGGGGATTTAGCTCAGCGGCACAGTGCCTGCCTGGCAAGCGCAAGGTCGTGAGTTTGATTCCTGGTACTGGAAAAAAAAAAAAAAAAAATTCCCCTTCTTCCTTCCTCTTGTTCCCTCCTCCTCCTCCCTTCTCTCTCCCTCCTGCTTTTTCCTCCATCTTTCTCCTTCCTCCTTTTTCATTCTTCTTCCTTACCTCTTTGTCCTTCTTTTTCCTTCTCCCTCTTCTCTTGCTCCCTCTCTCCCTCTTATTCTTGTGTAAACGTTCCCTGGCACTCTGCATTTAAAGCTGAGTCTCTAACAATTCGTTCTGTGTTTGTTTTATGGGCTCCCCACACTTCTGACTCTTCTAGCACTTACCTGACCCTCCCCAGGACTATGAGATTCCTTCTTTTGTGAAGAACTGCATGAAATTTTCAATAAAAAAATGGTTAAAACTATTTTAATTAGCCAGCAGGATATTTGGGCTTTGTGTACTTGGGAAACACACAACTTTGAGACTATTAAGGACATCTGTATGAAGAGAATAAAGTGATTAAATGCTAAAATGTATAGATATTAAATGCATTTGGTATTATCAGAAGAAAGAAAACAAACATCTTGCCTAAATTTAGTGAAAATTATTAAACTTCTATCTTGTCTTTTTAATTTTAGTCATGCTCCATCAGAAATGAAATACTAAAAAATACAGAATTACCTTTAAATTGTAATGTTAAGTGCATTTTCTTTTTGTTGCTTCTCTTTCAGGTACATGTTATATATTTAATGTAATTATACAATTTTATGTCGTTGAAAAACAAGTGTAGTGGAGACAGTTGCATTTCATCATAATAGAGAGCCTTCACTTCAGTGGCTATTGCAATGATTGATTCTAAATCTAGTCCAATAGTTAGAGTTCATAGGAAGAAAACAGTGTCATTGAACTTTGTTTATGCTGCTTTACAATTCCAAAGTTTATTAAAAGGTACACTCTTAAGGCCCTTAAAAAATTTTAAAGTAGACTTTATTTTTTTAGAAGAGTTTTAGGTTCACAGCAGAGAGTAGAGTTCCAGTACTCTCCTGCCGCCCCCCGCTTCTTCACCTTCCCCTGCTCACAGCATCCTGCATCAAAGTGGTACATTTGTTCAGTCAAGGAACCTACGGTGATACATCATTGTCACCCAGAGTCCACTTTTAGTGTTGTGGAATCTGAGATTTTGAAAGTGTACAGTGATTACTTTCCTGTGGAATAGTTTCACTGCCCTAAAAATCTTCTGTTTTGCCTATTCATCCTGTTTTCCATCCCTCTGACTTCCTGGCCATTACTGATACTCTTACAGTATCCATAATTTTGCCTTTTTAGAATGTCATATAGTTGGAATCATGCAGGATGTCATCTGTTTAGACTGGCTTTTTTCACTTCGCAATCTGTATTTAAGGTTTCATGGTTTGAGAACTCATTTGTTATTAGTGCTGAATAATATTCCATTGTCTGGATATATCATAGTGTATTTACCCTACTTAAAAAACATCTTGTTTACTCTCAGCTTTTAATAACTATGAATAAAGTTGATAAAAACAACCATGCGATGTTTTAATTGAACATACATTTTTACATCTTTTGGATGAATACCTAGGAGTGCAGTTGGTAGAAGACAAGGAAAGAGTAGGTTTACTTTTATAAGAAAGTGCCATACTGTTGTCCAAAGTGGCTGTAACACTGAGTTTTCACTAGCAGTGAGTGAGAGTTCCTGTTGTCCCATAGCCTCAGCAGCATTTCTTGTTGTCAGTGTTTGGAGTTTTCACCGTTTTAATAGGTATGCATGACTGTCTCCATGTTATTTCACTTTTCAATTTCTTGATTATATGTCATGTGAAAAAACTTCTAGTATGTTTGTCACCTCTGTATCTGCTTTAGAGAATAACCTATCATATCCTTTGTGCATTTTTGAAATTCGAGTTTTTATTTCTTTTTATTGTTGAATGTTAGGGGTTCTTTGTATAATTTGGGTAACAGTCCTTTGTCAGATATCTTTTGCAAATATTTGGCTGTACTCCATAATTTGTCTTCGTATTTTCTTGACAGTGTCTTTCTCTGAGAAGTTTTTAATGTCAGTAAAGTCAAGTTTATTAAATTTTCTTTCATTGATCATGTCTTCGGTGTTGTCTTTGAAAAGTCATTGCCGGACCCAAGATTATCTAGAGTTTTTCCCATGCTAATTTCTAGGTATTTTATAGTTTTATCTTTACCTTGAAATCTGTGATTCATTTTGAATTAATTTTTGTCAGAGGTATACAGTTGGCACACAAAAATTTTCTTGTGTATGGAAATACAGTTGTTACAGCATCATTTGTTGAAAAGTGTCCTTTTTTCATTGTATTGTTTTTAATCCTTTGTCAAAAATCAGTTGATTTGTATTTGTGTGGGTCTATCTGGGGGCATTTTTTTCTGTCACATGCATTTATTTCTTCTTTTGGCAATTCCACACTGCTTTCACTGCTGTTGCTTTAAAGTAAGTTGTTTTGTTCTTGTTTGTTTTGTTTCTTTTTGTGGTCAAAGTACCTTTTGAAGTCCAGTTTTGTTCTTTTTTTTTAATATTCTTTTGGTTATCTTGGAGTTTGTAACTTTCAGACTTGTCTACACTAAGCCTCTAGCAATTCATCAATCATAGTTCATAGCACTTTCCTATAAAACTAAACCTACCCTTACTATACGAGCTAGCAGTTGCACTCCTGGTATATAGCCATTGTCCCCAGTCAGCTAAGGTTTTTTCCACTCAATTTGAATAGGAATCATGGAACAGCGGTGTGCTGCTTCCTAGATATTCGTGGCTCCAGGCTTTTAGCGCCAATCACTCGCATCCCACAGCATTATACCAGTTAGTATTACACCTCTTGGTGGCTTCTAGCCACACTTCTCAGCTCCTCGGAAGCTGAGGCCTGTATAACTCTCTTGGTAGCTTCCTAGAACTCTGCTAGCAGCTTCCACTGCCTTTCTAATGTTCTCCACAGGTCACTGCAGGTCTCTGCAAATCACTGCCACTATTTACCATTAGTTGCCATTAGTCTCTCTTGTTTGCCACAGGTCTTGAGCTCTTCAGGGATAGTAACCCCTCATGTCACCAGCTCTTTTTAGTGTATGCCACTGAGCCCACTCTACCAAGGTAAAAATCACAAGTAGGCAGTAGAGCCACTCAAGTGAGGCTGTCTTGGGACCTCTGCTTCAACACAGGGTTAGTAGTGTGCAGAACAGAGCCCTCGCCTCGACTGACCAGAGGAGTGTGAGGGAGCACTGCTTATGTAGCACAGGGATGCGATACACATGCAGTTCAGTATTATTTCCTGGACCTGTGTGAGCACTTTCAGCTAAATCACTGAGGATCAGGAATCATCCGGAGGTTGCAGTGCAGAGACATCAGTAGTAGCTGCAGGGCAAAGCCATCTGGAATAGGGTTGTTGTTTCAAGCCTGCTACATCCAAGGCAAATACTTCCTGGAGTGGCTGTGGGGCAAGCAGGGCAGGTGCAGTTGTCATGGTAACAGCTTGGCTGAACTTTGGGAGAGGTGGCTACATGATTGATAGCTTCTGCATTTTGGCAAAAATGATGGGACTGAAATTGCCATTGCCCACACTTTCCAGGAGCCTAGGGAGGCTGGCTTTGTTGGGTTTTTTAAAAGTTACTGAAAATATTTTATTAGATCATTTTTGCAATACATAATGATAACATTTATACTCATCATAGGGAGTTGGTACATGTACATAACACATCCTGATTCTTTTTATTTTCCTTTTCTCTTTTCCCTCTCTCCTCCCTCTGTCTCTCAGTCCACTTTGCATTGATCATGGTCCATTGATGTTGGGAGCAGCAGGCCTCAGTCCCTCCCTCATCTTTGCCCTGTCAGGTTAGGAGGCTGCAGTGGTGCATGGAGCATGAGACGGATATTGTGGCCTTTGGCTGAGTAAGAGCTCCTATCAGTGCAGTCTGGCAGGAGATGTAAATCTAGAGGTAGTGGGAGGTCATCCGCCATGCCACTCTTGAGGCCATGGGGAGCAAGTGGGAGGTGTGTGACAGCTGTTTGCTTGATCACACCCCCTTCCAGCTTTCATAGTGAAAGGGAAGGGGTTGGGCCTTGTTTTTTTCTGTCTCAAAAGGAGTTGAAAACTAAAGTCCACTTAAAACCTGCATAAGAATATTTATAGCAGCTTTATAATTGCTGAAAGTTGAAAATGCCAACGTGTCTTTCAGTATGTGAGTGAATAAATAAAATGTACATCCAGACAAGGGAATATTATTCAGGAATTACAGGGCAGTGAAAATACTCTGTATGTACTATATGTGTATAATACATGTCACTAAGCATTTATTCAGACCCACAGAATGTACAGCACCCAGTGAATTCTGATGTAAACTATGAACTTTGAGGGATAATGATGTATCATGTCAGGTTCATCAGCTGTACTAAATGTACTGCTTTTCAGAGGGATATTGATGTGAGGAGAGTGCTAAGGGGTTTGTGAGGAATTCTTGTGGCTTCCTCTAAATTTCTGGTCAATTTAAAACTCGTCCAAAGATGTACAGCATCTTTAATAAAAAAATACTAAGTGCTGAAAATAAAATGAAGTTTTCATTTCAAAAGCTTGGAGTATGAAGTTTATAATTTTCAATTTATAGATTTTGTTGCCATCATTGAAGCACGAGTGTATTTTTGTGCAAATTGTCTGGCTGCTGAAAAATCTCTCTTGACCTCACTCTAGTTGGTGTCATTTGGAAGAATGGAAGGGAGATAGTTAGAAACTAAGTTCGCCCTCTGCTAATCCCTTCATTTTCAACTTCAGTGGGTAATCTTGAAGGTACATGTTTGAATATGTTTTTGCAAAACACAGCAAGGACTGTTTTTTATTTTAACTGATAGCTGTTATTTTAGAGAAAGAATTTTCTTTAATCGTACATAATGCATATTGTGAAGTGGCATTGCTTATTTTAATAGTGTCTTGTTAACATCTCACTTATTTTAAAAGTATCTGTCTAGAGTCAGAATATTCTTGCAAAAGGCTTTACATTGTCATTTTCTTCTTGTTCAGTATTATAAGAATAAATATTTTAAAAATTACTTTTGCTAGGTTGAAAATTTTAATGTAGCAAGTACATCTAGACACATCTCCAGTAGTAAATGATTTGGGTTGCACTGTTTAAATAGTGTATTTTAATAAGAGTATCATATAGCCAGGATTCTGAAAACCAGTATTGCACCCTCTAATGAAAACTGGAAACGACGTAATGACAAATGATTCATAAAGTTAATATATAATTGGAAAGTTTTAAGAGGTACTGATAAAGTAGGGTTAACATCTTTATAAAAATCTCTTTCTAACAAGTAAAAAGCAAATTGTGTAATAGGAAAATAATTGAACATTAATTTAGAGACAACAAATCCCAAGTGACAACAGGTATAACAAAAAAAAATCACGTTATTTCCAGTTAGGAAATATGTATTAAACAAATGAGGTTTTTATTTTATACTAGTCATATTAGCAAAGATTAAAAAGTAATAACAACTGTGAAAGTTATGAAACTGTTTGAGAACTTAGAGGAATAGCTATTTGACTTGGAGACATACCAATGAGGTGTGATCAAATTAGAAAGGAATATTGATAAAGTTTCATTTTTATAGAACATTGACAATCTGTTGTGTGTGTGTTCAAACGTGTGCAATTATATGATCTTGTACAAAAGTATAGGATAAAATAATTGCATTGATAATATGGATTCAGGGATTTGTGTTACATGCAGGGAAAGTAAGGAGACAAGCAAAAAATGTTGTATTCTGTATATATATTTATATGTTATATTTGTATATATGTAATAAAACCTTTCTATAAAGATTAAATAATGAGATTTACTATTAACCATTGAGAATGTCTACCACAGAGAAGGAATGTAGCAAAGTTCCTAAGTTGGAAAGTTGTTGTGTGTGGAAAACACACATATACATATGCACACATTCATACCATTGTGGCTTAATTTGGTATAATAGAGTTAATAAAAAATAAGGTCAAATAGGAAAATAGAGAACAGATGATTTCTTTTTGTGCTTGGTGAATTTGGATATTACTTTTAGTGCAATGAAAAACCCCAAGCTGCCATTAAACCATTTGATCTTTATTTAAAAACTATTTCTCTGACACTTACTTGGCAAATGTACCGTATGGTGTTGGGGATGTTAGGAAATCCAGTAAGGTCACTGTATAAACAGTATAGATGAGAGATGATGTAACTTTATTAGGGTGGTAGTGGTATAGATAGAAGTGGGTATATTTTTATATTTTAGAGGTAAACCTGACAATTTCCTGATGGATGGATGGATTATTAACATAAGAGAAATCAAAGGTAACTGAACATTTTTATTTTTGTTGTTTGAGTGGATGATGGTGCCTTTGCTAAAATGGTGAAGAATATGGATAGAGTGATTATTTGTTGTTTTTAAATCCATGAAATTGATTGCAATCTCCAGGCAAACCTGGGAGTATAAAAGAAGGAAGCCCAAGTCAGACGTCTGTGCATACTTAAATATGAGGAGGCTTGAGCGGAGGAAGAGAAAGTAGCAATAAAGGCTGAGAACAGGCAGCCAGTGACACGTATTGTGTCATGAACATCTTGAATAGACTGGTTGAAAAACGAGACTGTGGTCAATTTTGTCAAACGCTGCTGAAGTAAAAAGTTAAAAACCGAAGTGACCATTGACTTTGATTGAATAAATTATTATCATATTGACAAGAGCAGTCCAGGAAGTCTGATTAAAGTAGGTTGCAGAAAAAATAGGTGGTAGGAAATCCAGACCACTGTAGATAGTTCTTTCAAACATTTTTACTGTTAAATAAGGGCAACTAGAAGTGGTGGTTACTAGAAGGGCAATGCAGAGTTGAAGGAGGTAATAGAGCACTTTATGTGCTTATTTCATCTAGTAGAGTGGAAGAAAACCCTCATGGAGAGAATGAAGCATGCAGTAAGGAATAGGACTAAGTATGTTGATAACATCAGAGAAGCAAAAGCAGGGAAAGGTATAGGTGAACCAGTTAAACTGATTTGGTAGTGGAAAGATGAGGTAATTCATTTGCCTCTTAATGATTTATCAGAGAAGAATGATGTTATGGGAGAGAATTTGGGAAATGTGCAGTTGTCTTGGAAGATGGGCTAATGCAAAGCACAGTGAAGTTAGGAATATTGGGCAGCATTGAGTGTTGAGATTTATAGCCATCAGAGATACCAGCTATGTGTTTGTATTCCTAGGAATTTCCAGCTGCCTGCATTAAAGTAGATGTATAATTGGACACGTGTTTAGGGACTCAGTTCCTGGTAGGGCTGTGCCCAACGGGTATGTTAATGACAGAAGGGTAATGGAGGTATGTGTTTCTGAGAGGGACATAAATAGTGACGGACTATCAAAACTAAATAGAGAAGGAAAGATATGAGAGTAGATACAGAGCAAGCATCTCTGATCCGGAAATTCAGAATCATAATGGACTTTTGAGTCTTGACGTGATGGCACAAGTGGAAAATTCCACACCTGATCTCATGTGATAAATTAAAATCAGAGCACAAGTGCACTAAAAATATTATAGAAAATTACCTTCAGCCTATGTATATAAGGTGTATATGAAATTTAAATGAATTGTGTATTTTGACCTGGATCCTGTCTCCAAGATACCTCCAAGATATATGTACAGATATTCCAAAATATGAAAAAGCCCAACTCAGAAGCACTTTTGGTCCCAAGAATTTTGGACAAGGGCTGATCAACCTGTAGTAACATAGGAAAGTAAATACAGTGGAGGATTTGATAAGATAAAAGAATTTATAGAGAGTTAATACAAAATAGAGCTGGGGAGGAGACAATGTGGATTTCATCAAATTGCCATTTGGGAGGTATTGTGCTAATGAGTGATGACAGAGTTGAAGGTGTGCCAATAGGATTGGGTAAAGAACATTTATTGGAGGTAAAAATCATTGGGATTTGAGGGGTAAAAGGAATCCAGAGGCTAAGGAATTTGCATGGATATTTTTCAAAAACGTGCTGAAGTCACTAAGAGAAATAGAGCTGGAAAGAAAAGTCAGGTGATTATAAATGAGGAAGAATACTACGGAGCTGTCACTTTTTGCTCACCATAAGGTGGGTAATTAAGTGCTGTGATTTAATAGCAGAACTTCAAAATATCTGAAGTGTTTAAGGGAAAGAAAGGAAAAATCTTTTGGAAGAGAATAGGAAGTAGAAAGGACTTATGTCTTTTCTAGGGTTCTCAGTAAAACAGATGTAATATTTTAAAATAAACTGAAAAACATTGCCGGGCATGGTGGCGCATGCCTGTAATCCCAGCACTCAGGAGGCAGAGGCAGGAGGATCACTGCAAGTTCAAGGCCAGCCTGGGCTACAAAGTGAGCTCAAGGCCAACCTGAACTGCATAACAAGACCCTGTCAGAAAGACAAAAAAAGAAAAACATTTTACGGTGTCTATTTGAGAAGCCTTCAGGTAACAGGTTTCAGTTGGAATTAGAGAAATAGTGTGAGAAAAATTTGAGGCTATCAGAAAATTTGCTGATTCTGGGCCATGAATTTCAGTATGGGTAGTAGAAAGCTTGGGGATGAAGGAGAACCATCAGTTAATTTGTGGATGTACTTACTTGTTCAGGGTGTTAAGTCTGGGTGATGCTGGGTTGCCCGAGGTGGAACGTAGGATTTTTGATGGTAATAGTTTTAAGCTGAATGATAGGGACAACTGTTTTCTTCTGTTTCTTTACCTTCTGTGGTGTAGTCACAGCACTAGTAAGACAGTACCTCTTTTAAGGAAAGGAGACCTCACTGAAGAGCCCTTGCACATACAAGTTAAATATGTGACTATATTTGTGGCAAAATGGGGAAGAGAAAGGCTCATGTGGAGTATGAGCCTCGGCATCTTTGAAATCTGACTCCATATTTTTAAGAGGACTCATCTTTAGGTAGCTATATTTCAGGTACTACTAATGCTTTCAATAAAAATATACTTTTTTCCTTTTGATTGTCTAGGTTACTTTTACAAAGAGAAAGTTTGGATTGATGAAGAAAGCCTATGAACTTAGTGTGCTCTGTGACTGTGAAATAGCGCTCATCATTTTCAACAGCTCTAACAAGTTGTTTCAGTATGCCAGCACTGACATGGATAAAGTTCTTCTCAAGTATACAGAATACAATGAGCCTCATGAAAGCAGAACCAACTCGGATATTGTTGAGGTAACACATATATAGTAATGTGTGAATTGCAAATAATAATTAAATCTTCCATTTAATGATAAAACTGGCATGTTATACATCCAGAACATAAATCAGAGGATAAATGCCTATTTTCTCTGAATCGTTTCTTAAAAGGGTGGAATTGCTTTATGATGAGCCACTTGTGCTATAGACGTGTCCTGTTCATTCAAACAAAATACACTGGGCGGTTTAACTGTATAAATCTGACATTTAATTAGTATAATCGTAACATTTTGTCTAGGGTTACTTATTTTGTGCGAATTTTTTAGTTAGTATTGTAAGAAACTATTTTAATAAACTATTGCTTTTGAATGGAATGGAGTTACAATTTATATACCTTTATCGTCTTTTTATGCCAGTGACAATTCGAAACTAAACTATAATGAAAGGCAACGAAATTATGTAAATAATATTTTGTTACTAGTGTTTTATTTGGCAGGAAGATGAGGTCCTTTTCCCTTGTTTTTCACTGCCCCTTTCGTGTCTTTCATAGTCCTGACAACCTAATTAAGTGAAAAAAATTAACTTTTTAAAATGATTTCATGTGTTCAGTGTGTTTTGAAATAAAACCTTCAAAAAGGAGAACCACTGTTCTTTCTCCACTAGTCTTTTTTTATTTCAATGTCTTATAAAAATCTTTTGCATGTCCTCATCTTTTTCCTTTCCTTTCCTTTCTTCCTCTCTGCCTCCCTCATTCATTCATTCTTCATTCATTTGTTCATTTCTATGGCATTGGGGATTGAACCCAGAGCCTGGTATGTGCTAAGCAAGTGCTCTACCACTGCGCTACATCTTCCAGCCCTTTTTAAAATTTTGAGCCAGGGGCTCCCCTCCATAGCATTGCCCAGGCTGACCTTGAATTTGTGATCCTTTTGCTTCAACCTCCCAAGTAGCTGGGATTATAGGAGTGTGCCCCTCTGCCTTGCTTATACACTGTACATGGTATTCCCAGTAGCATTTAAATTAGCTTCATAGTTACCTCTGTCTTTTTTGCTTACATTTATAGGTTTTCCATTTTCTTTCTTTTTTTCTCTTTTTGGTACCAAGAATCGAACTCAAGACTTTGTGCTTGCCAGGTAGGCACTTGTACCACTGAGCTATATCCCCAGCTACATTTTCATTTTTATTTATTTATTTATTTTTCTTCTGGTACCAGGAATTGAACTCACAACCTTGTGCTTGCCAGGCAAGCACTGTGCTGCTGAGCTAACTCCCCAGCCCATTTTCATTTTTAAAAGAGAGTTTTTCGTTTACTTGAGAGATGCATACTTTAACTTACTAATTCACTAGTTAAACTTCAACTTTTGAAACATTGAAAGATAGTTCATTAAATTAGACATTTCCTTAGGAAAGATACTAAAACCATGTGAAAATGATGCAAAACTACCTAGCAGACAACAAATGGAGTCCTAATCTAGATTTTATATCAACTAGTTGAAATTAAACTAGAGAGAGAAACTTTACTGCCTTCTTGTATAGCAGCCTGATTTATTTGCCTCCACAGATTATATTATAGTTCTGAAAATGCACTTTAAAAATTTCCTATATTTCTCTGCCGTAATGATGCCTTTTTGGACTATAATTTAGTTTTTTATTGTAAAAAATAGTGTTGCTTGTATTAAAAACAATTTTTATCTCTTCATAACCATTAATTGTTTCAGAAGTAAAAGTTAGTATAATTATGGATGGGATTCACCTGTTTCTTGATTTACTAAGTTTTTTTAAAGGAGTCAGTGTGGTGATCTTCCTTTTGAAGTTTTTGATTTTGCCTTTGTTGATCACTTTGATTAAACTACATGGTTACATCTTTAGCTACAATCTTTTGATACAGTTGTGTTTGTTATTTGTAAATTCTTTTATCATACTGTTTAGTATTTATAGTATAACCACTTACTGCAACATGATCTGTGTAGTAGACTCTTCCCCTGTTATGGTTTATGAATACACTTTATATTACAATTTTATAAATGAGAGGATGGTTAGAGTAAGCTTTCTAAGAGACTTCATGAATGAATCTTCTCGAAAAGTATCTCTGCTTTGTTTAAAATGGCTTCTGTTCTTAAACATGTATGTTTTATCAAAAGCTCCACAGCCTCAAGTCACACAAATAGAGTTGACTTTGCTGATGTCAACAAATTGATATCTAGCTGGTACCATTATAAAGGGCAACCACCTCCCTAATTACGCTGCTCATTCATTGCAGCAGTTGTTCTTGGCCCTTGGAGGTTGAGGGTCCTTTGTACAACCTAAAGTTTACTTCTTAGAGAATGTGAACTAAACTATAGTCTAGTATAATCCTCACAGAATTTTCCAACTACCTCACTTGTCATCTCTATTGTGGTCACCAGTCAGAAAGTAAAAGAGTAAGTCCCAAACATTTTTAGTGATCTTCTGTATTACACTCTTTGTTTCTTTCAATATGAAAGCAAACTTTTTCATTTCAGTTGGGATTTTGATCTTTTCTAATTGTAGTTTGAAGATACAAGTTAACAGGAATTTTATCAGTAGTTCTGTATGAACTTCTAGTTTTATATAAAAAACATTGGATAGAAGGTTCTTTGGATTATAAGCAGTGAATTTGTGTGGTAGAATAAATTATAAGGCTTGATTCATGTTTCTTGTATATTAAAGTCTTACTAAGTGATGAATATATGAAAATGGTTGTTAAACTTGTAAGATAGGTTTCTTTCACATATGCAGATGATAAGTGAGAGAATGGTTTTGGGTAGGATTCAGTTCTTTAGGGGCTGTTGTGCTAAGGATTTCAGTTCCTTGAAGGACACTGTCCAGAAGCCATTCTTACTTTCTTGCTCTGTTGGGCCTCTCTAATACGGCATGCTGCTTCATCAAAGCCAGCAGTAGAGTACCAGCAAAATGAAAACTATATCCTTTATAACTTATCTCAGAAGCTACATATTCCATATTTTTTGATGTATTCTGTTTAAAGCAAATTATTAGATCCAGCCCACCCTAGATCCTCTTCACAGTCACTGGGATTAAAAAGAGGGATTATAAAGGGATTATAAAGAGGCTTGAATATCAAGAGGTGGGGACTGCTTTTTCACCTACTGCCTGTTATATCTAGCTAAAGCCCAAGCATCTGTTGTTATAACCAGCACTATTCAGGTCCCAGGAAAATGTGTCTCCATGCCTCTTGTCTGTCATTGAAACAAAAAGTTTTGGTGGGTGAAGGCTGTGAAAATTTGGATTGTGCTGGTATTGTGCTTTGTATTATCTCTAGAAAGAGAACCTTGTTTAGATTACAGAAAAAATTTGAGGAGTTGCAGGTACTAAGGAAGAAAAAAGTTGTTGAATTCTTCCTCTCAGAATTTTTTTTGGAGGGTGATGGTGACCTTGAACATGCTCCGAAAGCACTCTACCACCAAGTTAACACTCCTAGCGCTGGTGGCAGTCTTTTGTTTGATGCTACAAAAAGTAGCAATTTAATGTAAACATGCAAAGAAAATGTACAAATTCTGTATTTTCTTTTCAGTAAATTAAGATTTAAAATTTGTGATTTGTATTATATACTTTTTTTTTTTTTGAGACAGGGTTTCAGAGGCTTTGAACTCTCTTTGTAGCCCAGGCTGGCCTCAGACTTACAGTGATCCTCCTGCCTCAGCCTCCCAAGTACTGGGATTACAGGGATGTGCCATGCCCAGAGTATTATGTACTTATATAAGAATGTTAGTTATGTCCTAGAGTCTAGGAAACTAGAAATTAAAAACACCAATACAAGCAGTCATCATTACTCATACACATCCATGTATAAATTGAAGTTTTACTAAAATCAGTATAAGCTTCAGGGCTTTGAATCAAAATAAGACAATACTAAGGGGAATGAAGTGAGAATTTTAGGAGCTGCTACACAAGAATACCTGAAATTATTTTTATATCCACATTTTTTTGTTTGGCAAAATACTTAAAGTTTTAAATAGTCTTTATAATATTTTTAAAAATAACTGACTTGGTGACATTGAAAAGCATTCAGTAAATAGTTTATATGGCAGTTAAGATCTGTGTGCTATCATTTAAGGATTCACGTACAGGCCGTTTCTCTCTCTCGTTAATACTTCGGCTTGCTTTCACCATAGGACTAATACCACAGTGCTTTTTTTTTTTATTATTAAAGTCCACTTGCTATATCTTACTTGATCTTCACTTCCATGATAAGCTTTTTTAGAAGTAGAAATTCGGACTTCAAGTTAAATGATTTGCCCAGTCATGGAGTAATCTAATGGCAGAATTTGGATCAGAACCCAGGTCACTGACAATATCCTTGTTTTTGCTCCTAGTTTACTGAATCCAGTAGGCTCTGAACATTTCACCATACATTAGATTTTACACATACACCAATAAAGTATAATGTGGAGCAATCATGAATGTATTCCTTGTTAATGAAGAGAAAATTAGTGAGGATAGTTGCAATAAGAATAATAGATACCATTTATTGAGCACTTAACATGAATCTGATATTCTTTATGGCTTTGTATTGTCTTATAGGATCCCTTTTATTATCCCTAGTTTATAGTAGAGAAAATTGAGCCACTGTGGAAAGAAAGAAAGAAAGAAATCTATTTTTCATCTTTATCTTTACCTACTTTCAAATTACAAGGAACTTTAAAAATAAAATCTTAAAGGAAAATGTAGCAAATAAATACATATCCATGCATCAATTAGAAAACAAAAGATGATAGTAAATTGATTATGTGGGAATATATTATTTAAAGTCTGTAGTTCTCAAAATGTGACAAGCAACATGAGCAATGCTAGAGAACATTTTAGACATGCAAGTTCTTGGACCTGCCTCAGTTCTACTGAATTGATAACTTTTGACATGAAGCCTAACCAATTTGTATTAACTTGTCTTAAGTGCATTTGTCAACTAAAAACTTGAAGTTTATACACCTCTTTGCAGCAGTTACCTAGCTATTTAAATATTTTTGTCCCAAGACTCTGCCCTGAAATAATTTCATACAGTGAGCAAGCACAAATTTTAATTTCTTAAATCCTTTAAAAAGCAATTCAAAACAGTACACCAGTATTAATATTAGTTGCAACTGGGGAACACATTTCTATTGGCTTATATTTCAGGTCTACATTGTTAGAAGAGTGTTTTTGAATGTAATTTCTTTCAGGAATACTTCATGAGAGAGGTGTGTAGAGATAATGGGATATACAATATGGTTCCTCAAGTGAGCAAAATAGAAAGTTAAATAATTTTTGTCTCCTGAAATCCTCCAGTGTTGACCCAATAGAACTGAAGGTTATGATTTTGCTTAGGTTTGCTGATATTTTTAAAATACCCACAGAGAGGCTTTTCAGGCAAATCAACTCCTCCCTCCAATATTATAGATGAGAAATGGAACAGATAGGGAGTTCAAGGGGTTTGGCTAATGTGTGACAGGGCTACAGTGGAGCAGCAGGGAAAGGGAAAAGAAATGAGGTATCTGCAGACTAGAAAAAGATTCCTTCCACGTCCAACCCCCGCCTTACTCTTTTATTCCTTACAGAACCTGAAGCAGCAGGATGATGATTCACAGGGTGAGGCACATAATCCTCATGACCCTCCTCTTCCACATGCCACTGCACTATCCCCTCATGTGGCAGTCACCATTGCTCATGCAATTTCAGTTGTACTACTTTTATTTTGCTATTTGAATATTATTATTTCTAATACAAGTATTAGTTTCATTTATGTACTTTGTACAAGAACTTGTGCATCTGTAAGTGTAACTTTCCCAGTCTTCAGGTCATATATTTTTCATCAGATTGATGTTGTTATATAAATGAGAGTTTATGGGAGGATGTAATAATACGTCACTTTATAATATAATTCACATTTTTGTAAGGCATTTCTTGTGATTATTGATGAATATCTGTATGTCTTTAATGTCCATATGTGTTAGAATGAATATTTTAGATTGAGATAAAGTGTTCTTTTTTCTCTAGAAGGTGATCAGTGTCAATAGGGACTGAAACCATGAGCCATATAACCCTTTTCCACTTTAAGTTATGCACCTTGGGTGGTTTGTCCAAAGCAGAAAGGTGACTGACACAGAAAATTGGTACTGAAAAGTGGGGTCATTGGGTGGTTCAGAAGTCTTTGGAACTGGTTTGCAGGAAGACTGGAAAAATTTGGAGATGCAAGGTAGTGACGCCTTGGTGTGTTAGAAGCAGTGCTTGATAGATGGTTCTGGTGGGTGCTCACAAGAGTAGCATGCAGATAGGAATGCAGACAGGAAAGGCTGTGCTCATGAGCTTTCAGAGAAGAATGAGGACTTCATTGGGAATTAAGCTAGAGTTTATTCATGTTACATTATGGGAAAAAAACACTTTGCATTTTGTCCATGTCTTGAATATTTGTGGGAGGCTGAGTTTAAAGGCATTGAACAAATTAATCTGGTGGAAGAAATTCCAGGGAAGCCCAGTGTTTAGGCTGTGGCAAGGTACTGCTATTACTAGCCATATTTTTAGTGAAAACTGGGGAAAAAAAGTAGAGCAGAAAGAACTGAAAAACTCCCAGTTTGGTTAGGAAAGAAGCACTTGTAAAGATGGAGCCAGGGAAGGTATGGTTGTTGAAAAGATCAGTGTTACTAAAAGAAGCCAAGTACTTTGCACTAGGACAACAAAAAGATGCTTTGAGAGTATCTTAGAAATCAGTAAGATCCTAACTAATTGCAATATTAGGGACATAAAAGCATAAACCTTTCCTTTGAGAAGAGTGTCTAGGCACCATGTTAAAGACTTTTCTCTCTTTGAGAAGAAAGTCTCTAGGAAAATAGTTACCTGGGATTCATTTTACCATGCAGAGCCTTCCAGGCACCCACAGGACACTATAGGTATGATCCAAGGAGGTCCCACACATAACTGAAGCTGCTACCACACTTTGGCATATGAGGCTGGTTTTGCAGACATGCAGAATGTAAGAATTACGGGGTCATGGAGGTTCCATCCAGCTTTCAGAGGAGGTCTAGGAGGCAAGGCAATGTGACAGAGTCAAAATCGCTGCCGGAGCCACTGAGAGGGTGATGTGAAGCTATGGAAATGAGGCAGAACCTTCATTGGAGACCCCAGGATGTTGAAGATGCCAGAGACAAGCAATGCCAAGGAAATCCATAGGCAATAAGCAGAGCCAGCCCAAGAGAGAGGCCATGTGGGCTGCAAACAGCAAAGGTCATTTGAGCAGGGCTGTCCAAGCCCTTTGAAGCTCACATCATGCCACATGAGCCCCCAAAGCTACAGGACTTAATGTTTTGTCCTGCTAGATTTTTGTCTTGCTTTGCTCCAGTTCTTTCAATAACCTAATTCCTCAGTTTTGGATGGGAATGTTCACCCTGTGCCATTGTATCTTAGGAGCATGAAATTTGCTTTGTGAATTTTATAGAGGTTTACAGCTAGTTTGCCTTAACTCTCAGGAGACTTTAGACTTGAACTTTTGAGCGACGTTGGAATTGTTGAGACTTCGGGGAAGAAATTAGTGCATTTTTCAATTGTAGGATAGTTAAATCCTATAGACAGAATTATGATCTTGTTATTATCTCTCCTGGGAGATTATGGTGTAAGCATATGAGTTTGGATATCACATTTATATGGGGTAGACTTGGGATGGTTAATCTTAATTGCTTGAGAGATTAGTGAAACACACTTCCAAGTGTGTCTGGGGTAGTGTTGGGGCTGTGACCCTGGGGACAAGTCTGTACTATATCTGGTCCTTGGGCCCTTCCATTGTGGCCCTTCCCCTCTTCTCTGTTTCCTGACTGCCTTGAGGTGGGGCAGCTTTCCACTGCTATGATCTTTTCTGATGTTTCTGACTTGGAGCCAGCCAACCATGAACTGAAACCTCTGAAACCATAAGCAAAAATAACCCTTTTCATCTTTGAGTTGTGTATGTCAGGTGTTTTTTTCACAGCAATGGAATGGTAATTCATATATCAAGTTTGCTACAAAACTCCCAAGTCAAGATGACTTCATAAACAAAAACTAGCAGATTTTTCTACATGGGAGGAAAATGGCAGTATTTTAGAAACTTTTTCAGAGAATAACAAAAGAAAGACCATCCAGTTCCTTGTATGAAGCTAACCTAACCTTGATAGCAGAACCAACAGGCTTTTAAAGAGAAAATAAGAATTCAGTCTCTGAATGTAAATGTAAAATCCATACACAAAGCTTTGTGTAAACAAGAAATGAACTTCCATTGTCTAAAAACACTGAAAATTGTAGGCTTGATTGTTAAAACCTCTAGCATTACTTACACTGACGGAGAATTAAACCCAGCACTATGCAAAAAGAATGATATATTATGATTAAATTGGATTTATTTCAGGAAGCAGGATTATACCATATTTATAAGTTGAAAGTCTCAGTATTTATCTGTGCTACATAAAATAATCTGTGCAGCCAATAAAATACCCATCAGAACCTGAAAAAATTATTTTTAAAAAGTCATGAACTAGTGCTGAAATTTAAAGAGAAAGAGAAGACCTTTTGAGAAACAACAAGAAAGGATTTGCAGTACTATGTATTGATATTAATTTAAAAGCTACAGTCATTAAAATACTGTAGCACTGACACAAATACAAAATACCAAATATACCAGTGGAATAATAATGGCTCAGAAGAGAAACATAATATATGTGAGGTATAACCACAGATCTAATAGGAAAGAACCAACTCATTAAGTAGTGGTACTGGACAGTTGGATATCTGTATGAGAAGACATACAAAAAGAACACACAACATAATTGCAGACTAATTGTGAAAGGTAGAAATACAGAGTTATTTAGAGGATAATGTAGGAGAATACCTTCATGATTTTGAAATGGAGAAGAAACACTTTTAATATAAGAAATAAAAATCTCACCAGAAGGATAACCAAAGGAAGACATTGATGAATTGTTAATGACGTTAAAATTAAGAACCTTTCTTCATCCAAAAATTAGAATTTTTCAAAAAAGCCACAGAATGGAAAAAGATTTTTACAGTACATAAAATTAGCCTGTGTATTGACGTAGTTCTTTGCAAACGTGCTATAAATCAATAAGAAAACAGCAATTTACAGAAAACTTAGCAAAGCTCTTGAACTAGTGCTTCACAAAAGCGAATATCCACATGGCCAATGACATGAAATGTACTTAATTTTATCAGTAATCAGAGAGGTTGCAAATTAAGTATTCATTACAGGTGTGAATATGCACTGATATAACTACTTTTATTTTTGTTTTGTTTTGTGTTTTGTATCGGGAGTCGAACTTGGGACCTTGTGCTTGCCAGGCAGGCACTTGAGCCACTGAGCTATATCCCTGGTCTTGAGGTCTTGATATAACTACCTTTAAAAGGGTGTCATTATCTGTTATGAAACCAAACCCATGTATTTTGTGAACTAACAGTTCCACTCCAGATGAAATACCCTATCTTGGTTACTTTTGTCTCATTGCTGAGACAAAATTCCTGATGCCCAAATTTAAGGAAGGAAAGGTTTATTTAGCTCATAGTTTGTGGAGGTTTCATTCCATTCTTGGCTGGCTCCAAGGCAGGACCGCACAAGGCAGAGGGCAACAGTTCATGGCAGCAGAAGACAGCAAAATCAGCAAGAGCAAAAGGGAGGAACTGTGGCAAGCAGCCCCTTTCCCTCCCTTACATTATATGTAAACTACCTGCCGGGGTGGGTGTAGCACTCACACCCAAAATCCCAGAGTTGGACTATAGATCAATCAAAAACTTTAGAAGCCCACCCCCCATCTAGACACAAACCATAACATACCCTAATGTCTTTTTGTATACAACCTTATACTATAAGTAATAATGAAAAAACTATGCCACTCCATGGATGACTCTTACGAGCAGTGTGTAATGAGAGAGGCAAGACAGAAAAATGAGTGCAATTCCATTCACATAATAGTCAAAAATAGGCAGAGCTACATTGTATTTTCAGGGATATGCATCTAACTCGTAAACCTGTGAAGACAGTCTAGAAAATTGTCATTGTGGAATTAGTATGGTATTTACTTATAATTAACTGGTTGATTTTTTTTTTTTTTTACTTGATTGAAATGACTGATGCTAGGTTTATAATTATTTGTTGAATTTCACACAAGTTTTATGCATCATCCTTTATTTATATTTCGCAATTTTAAAAAATTGAATGTTTTTACGTGTTTTCAGAGTGGCTAGAAAGAATAGTGTCTGCTTCAAATTGGAAATAATTATTAAAATAGATGTAAACAACTTTGCCTTGTTTTTAACATACTCTAATGGTCTAGTTTGAATTGTTTAGAGCTTCACACATATTATTCCTTTATTTTAAATCTACTGGCCAATTATCCATTCATCCCATAGTAATGGAGCATTTAAGCTTCACAGAAATGAGATTTAAGGTGGATGATAAAATTATGGATTGAGTTAATTGACTAGCTCCTTGTCCATTTAAAAACCTTGCATATACCCCTTTTGAGTACTTTTAATTTCATGGTTTTGTGTGTATGTGCTTTCATTTTGTTAGTTTAGAATGGAATTTGACAGTTAAAAAGCATAGCTTACAACTTTTGCAAATCTTGGTAGGTAGTAGTGAAAACTTCTAGACACAGGCTGTGTTATATAGGTAGTATAGACCTTGAGTCCAAAATTTAGTGTATACTCAAAATGTTCCAGAGAATGCCAGTCTCTGAGTTATTTTTCAGTTTAGACCCCACATGACTTAAATATTATTTAAATATATTCAGAATGAAATATACCGTGATTTGCTTACTCTTTAAGCAAACACAAAAAATGATTTCTGTAGTATATGTATTTGTGTATATGCATATGTGCATGTATATAAAATATATAATTTTTGTGGCAAATGATTGTCTAAAATTTTAAATATATAACCTTTTGCTTACTTTAGTATTTAACATGAGAGAATATGAGCTAAAAGAAACCCACATTAACTTAGCTTCGTTTGCCTAATAATCTATTTTTATATGTTTATTATGTAAAAGAAATGTAGTTGTAAAAAAAAGTCGAAACAGTGTTATTCTTGTCTCCACAAGTGTCTTACCATCCTGTTTCACCAAGAGATGTATTATGTAAGCTTAAAAAATGAGAGACAAATAAATGTACAGGGTCTGCCAAGCAGTAGCATATAACAAGAATTCTGTAAATGTTTCCTTGAACATGAAAGGTAAGGTTACTTGGTTTCTGTCAGTCAAATAATAGCGTGCATGACTGTAAAAATCTTTGTGCAGGCTTATATTGTTATTTGTGTCGATTATTTGTCCCAAAACAGTAAAGAATCATCACTTGCAGATTGAAGATTCTTTTTGCATTCTAGACTGTGAAGGAACCCGCCAGACTTTTTAAAATACAGGATACTGAATAAGGAGACATGAAGAGTGTTAATATGTTCTCTAAAAGACCAATGGGGTTGGGCCATGGTAGCTCATGCTTGTAATCTCAACACTCCAGAGGCAGAGGCAGGAGGATCACCTTGAGTGGTTTGTGAGATGACTGTCCTGAAGGCACAATTAATGATCTTTGTGTAAAAGTGAATTGAGTAAATTCATAATTTAAAAACACTAAAATGAACTTGTAAGTAGAAACAAATCCAGTTAGCATCTATAGGATGATATTGGCATTTCACAGGAAGTGACTTTTACTAGCCAGAATTATTTGCACCTACTATTTCCTGTGAGTTAACCAGTGTTCTTTTTTTTTTTTTTTTACAGAATTTTAAAATGGTCTGATCAAAGAAACAAAAGTAGCTATAATATAAATCAAGGTTCTAGCTAGGGCAACCACTAAATCTGTTTTTCCTTAAATTAGTATGGGAATTTTAAAGTCAAGAGTCTGCTTATACACATATTGAAATGTCACTCTACCTTGTAGATAAGTACAATTTTTATGTGTCAAATAAAATATTTTAAAGTACGTTTTATAATTTTGTTTTTAAAAAGCTTCCCCCCCCAAACAAACAAACAAACAAACAAACAAGCTTTCCTACTAATGAGTTCTTTAGAAGGCTTTACGTTCCTCTTCATTTATATAAAACTGGCTTAGTTACTACCAAAAAACAAAAACCAAGATTTTAGTTTTGTTGTTGTTTTTTTTTTTTTTTTTTTTTTATTTGGGCATGTTTAGTACACAAAGAATGTAGACATGATGTTAGGAATCCCTCTTACTTGGAAATGCTCATAGGCAGAACACCCACTCTTACCCACTAGGTTCAGTTTTGCTTGAGAGATCAGTCAGTTCACATGGAAAGAAACCCTGAGGTAGGAGGCTTGCTGTTTTTGGCAGTCCTCGCTCAACATTGTGATTATAATTAACAGTTTATGAATTAGCACAAGAATCAAGGGTTACTTTTTAATTTCTTGAAGACAGATACTGAACAATTACAAATCTTATCTGATCATAATTCCTTAATATTTAATCCAGTAATAAATTAATATAGCTCATTATAGACATTCCTCCTTTAATGACCAATTCCTGTTCCTGCAGCTGGGTCCTTTATTGAATTGCGTACTAAGTGAGGAATTGTATATAATATGTGCATTACAACGTACAGAACAAGGAAATGGTCAGAGGAAACTCCATCTTGATGACTTGGCTTTTATTCACAGTACAACATAAAACTACAGTACTGTACTATATAGTATAATCAGCAGAAATTATAATATTGTATAAATAAGGTACACTGTACAAAAAAGACACTGAGCCTCTATAAATAAGGTGTACAGATCTGATACCAAAAAAAGGGTCATATATTGAAGCAGCAAATCAAGGCCAAACAGCATACCTCAGTCATAAGTCCTCACAGTCATTAAATAAAGAATATAAGTAACTAGATAATCAGATACTTTCAAAAATTTTAATGAACAACATACTACTTTTTCTTTAAAAACTAGTGCTCAGTCTAATCCTAAATCCTATCAAGGGTTACTAGGAATCACTCTCTTCCCTGAATTTAGATCTCCTGCCAGTGAGTCAAGAGTAGTTCACATTTTAATAACAGGTAATTTTCTAAAAAGGTAAAATCATGACGCTAAGCAGATATAAGATGAATGTGAGACAAAGATATCAATTATTAATTAGTACTGTGGGAAACTGAAAAATGTTAAACATTAACAGATGAATCCAAAATCAAACACATAAGCCCAGCAAGAAGGCCAAATGAATTTGCTTCATAGATGTAAAAACCAGTGATGGTAGGGGAAAGAAGTCTACTGAATCTTTATATTGACAAATTAATTTGCATATCTGTATACATAAATTGTTTGTCTATCAGTTGTCTATAAATTAACTTATAGGAAGTTGCAAAATAGTTCAAAGATAAAGGCACAAACGCATAGAGGGCACAACTTGAGAGAATGTGCCCTAAAAAATGCAGTTTTCTATTGCAGATACTTTAATTTTTTGATCTATTTAAAGATATTTTACTTGCTGGTCCTGGTGGCGCACACCTGTAATACCAGCACTTGGGAGGTTGAAGGAGGGAGGCCTATGCAGGAGGATTGTTGTGAGTTCGAGGCCAGCCTGGGCTTCAAAGTGAGTTGAAGGTCAACCTGAACTGCATAGTGAAACCCTGTCTCAGAAAGAAAAAAAAAGATATTTTACAATGTATCCTGTGTAATTAATGTTAAAAGGTAAATGTTAAATAAGGACATTTATTTATTTAAATCTTACATTTTTGTACCATAAGTGAAGGTATGTGGACTGTATCTGGTTTGGTCCAAATCACAACAAGAAAATTAAAATTATAATCAAATTTAACTTTATTGATGACAAGTGAAAAAAGTTTGTTTTCAAATAGTGCTTAACTGACCCTTCAAAAATAACATTTTTCTTTTATACAAATCGATGGATGAAAAATGTAGATGCATTTATCTTAGGGTTTCATTAAAATAATCTTACCAATTAAGACCTTTAAATAGGGGCTGGGGATTTAGCTCAGTGGCAAAGCGCCTGCCTGGCAAGCACAAGGTCGTGAGTTCGGTTCCCAGTACCGGAGAAAAACCAAAAAAACCAAAAAATAAAAAAAAATAAAAAGACCTTTAAATATATTTGGAATACTGATATATAAAGTGCATAAAAAGGACTGTATCACTCTGTTTAAATTAATTAATAACTTACTTGGTCATTAAGTGAGATTATTATTAGTGGTTTGCAATATAGCAATTTAGGAAAAGCAACTACTTCCACAAATTATATATCCCATTATTTTAAAAATGTTTCAATATACAGTCTGTGTTAATTTGTTTTATTTATACTAATAGGTTATTTTAATTCATTGAAAAAGTTTAGTGGGGGTTTTATGTAAAAATATTTTTGGTTTATATCTTATAATCTATGGTGATGATAGTGGTACATAGTTTAGAACCTATTGTTATTCTCATTATTCGGTTGTGAAATTTTTTTCATAAAATAAAAGCATTTGGGATGAATGAATTTAAACAGTACACACCATTGAAATTTGAGATTATTTTGGCACAGTTGAATTCTCCCATTCAGTTTGCTAGAATTGCGCTGAAAAACTTTCGATCATATTTACAAGAAATAAAGGTTCTTGAAGTTCTGTTTACTTTAGAATGTAACGTCAGCACTAGTGTAAATGCACAATCGTAATACGCTTGATCCATCTTTGCACTTATAAGCAGATTCCTCATAGTGATCACCTCTCAAACTGTTTTCTTAATTGAACACGAGTTTTTATTATGGCTACTTTGAAGCATGTGAGAAAAGTGAAGCTGGCCTGTTTTGTATATGCCTCGCCTGCTCTTGTTAATAGATTACAGCATTCCGTTTGTTAGGACCAGTGACACAGAGAAACTTACTCTTATGCTATTTGGTAATGATAAAGAAGACAGAAAAAGTCTTTTTATGGTAGTTGGGTCCTCAAAACAACTCTTCATGTTTGGTGATAAGGAGAAACAAGTTGGCTGTCAAACAGAGGTACATTAGCTTGTTATCTACAGAGCTGATACTGCCTCTTAAATTCCCCCACGGTGCTGTGACAGGAACCCATATGAACTGAAGACTTGCAGAGCTGGAGATGCCAGAGCACTTTCCTTCCTCGTAAACACAAGTAGGGTTAGTCTTATTCTTACAGAATAAAATAATTCTGCGTAATTTTTTAACAAACGCCATGTTGTTCTTTTGCTCTGTAGATTAAAAGATGTTGAAAGATACACATTTGGTGATTGCTGTTTGTGGAAAGTTCAGTATATGAAGAAGAGCAAGATAGAATTAACTACTTGTAAGACATGGGAAAATTAGGGAGAAGTATCCAAAGATTTAGGGTTAGAATAAATCAGTTCCACAGTAAAATTTCTGTATAAGCATCTACTGTATTTGTTTTGTTTCTAAAGCTGTGTAAGTTATGAGAGTACAATGTGTTCCATTATAGTAAGTGTTAACATTTTCACTGCTGATAACAACTTCTAGAGTTTTGGCAGGTAGGACTTCCTTCCATAGATAGGGAGAACAAGTGCCTCCATCCTTCAGTGTTCTTAACAGTAGGACTTGTTTTTTTTTTTTTTACTAAGTACACGTAAATGACCATGCCATTAAACTCCCTGATCTTAGTGCCATGCTATAGATGTGGGGAAATAGATAGTGTTGGCTACGTGCTTGTCATCAGTGATTGCATCTTAATGAAAGCTTCAGGCACTAGGTATGGGGTTCCTAGCACACGCCAGGTAATTTGAGAAACATAATGATTGTTTATGACTTTCTGTAGGCGTGCAAAATAATCATATTGAGTAAAGTGAATTTTAAAGTATTTAGCTTAGGAAAAACTAAGAAAAAAATTCTCTAATCTTAGTATACTCTGTTTATATTCTCAGGAAAAAAGAAAATAAACATCCACAATTATTGAAAATCAGGTTTTAAAAGATACTGTACTTGTTATAAATTAATTAAAATATACCTTAAATCTAAATAATCATTTGTTGATGAACTTATCTAGGGTTACATTATTGATCAATCTTAATTCCTAATTAAGTCTGTTAGGCACATTTGGAAATTGTTAACTCCTAATACTTTGTGTTTGACTGGAAATTTACCAAGTCTCAAAGCTATTTAAATTGTTGAACTCAGTAACTCTACCTTAATTTTTTTTTTTATTTTAAAGAGAATAGTAAAAGTAGAACAATAGAAAAATATCCACATCACAGACAAAAACAAAATAAAAACATTAAAAATGATACAGGGTTTCAAAACAATTAGGAATTAACAGTGGATGTTATATTACATATTGTTATCTTCAATGAAGTTGCTCAGATTACCAGATGTAAGAATGGAAGATTGATCAAACCATTGAAGAGAATTTTTATTTTTTTTTGGTTTTTGTCCGGTACCAGGAACCGAACTCACGACCTTGTGCTTGCCAGGCAGGCGCTTTGCTGCTGAGCTAAATCAGAATTTTTAAAATGAGATATTCTGAAGGCATATATTCTTTAAGCCCTTGGATTTTATTCTTTTAAATAATAGATAGCTGATTTCTTAATGGCTTTTACAAATAAAAAGTCAGAAAACTATCTACTGTTTTTTTAGCTCAAAGTTAAAAAAAACTATGATCTAGGGCACTCTTCAATGACACTCAAGAAGACTCTTCAGAAAGTCAGTTCAGTGGATTAAGCCAAACTGGGGTAAGGAGCCCCTATAAAGAGTGAGCAGAAGGGAGGAGGGCTGCATTTTAAATATAAATTTTAAAACTATGTAAGTCACTAATAGTATTTAGGAGAGAGTCATTACTGGCATGTAAATAAATATTTGTACTTTTGTACTTCAAAATTGTATGGGAAGTGGTAATAAAGTTAACTAAATTGCTCAGTGTATAAAAGTACCATAACTTTTAAAGCATTTTATAGAATTCTGAGTCAGTTCTTATACTCACTGGCCCTCCCAGATACTGTAATCAGATTCTAGTGATAACTGTCAGAACACTAATTCAGTACTCTAAGAAGCTTTAAAAGGAAGAATCCAAACGAGTAAATATTCTTTTTCTCATAATATGGAAGAATGGAAGAATTAATTTGGCTTCTATCATAGGTCTACCTTACTTGAAGAATTAGAGTACATTTTGTGATAATTTACAAAACATTTCAGTGGCTCTTTATAGAATTCAGTTTGATCTGTGCTCTCTTAGTAATTTTACAAAAAAAAAAAAATCATGGAAAGTTAGTATTATTTGTGTGTGAATTTTCCAATTGTATTTCAGACTTTAAGAAAAAAAGGCCTTAATGGTTGTGAGAGCCCTGATGCTGACGATTACTTTGAGCACAGTCCACTCTCGGAGGACAGATTCAGCAAACTAAATGAAGATAGTGATTTTATTTTCAAACGAGGCCCTGTAAGTACTTTTACTTTACCTCTACTTTTTATTTGTTGATCCTTTTTGTTAACTTCATTATTTAGGCTCTGAACAAGAAGGAACACAGAGGGTGCGACAGCCCAGACCCTGATACTTCATATGTGCTAACTCCACATACAGAAGAGAAGTATAAAAAAATTAATGAGGAATTTGATAATATGATGCGGAATCATAAAATCGCAGTGAGTACTAAAGTATGGTTTGTGCTTTTATCTTGTGCATGAAGAGATTGACCATACATTGTACTTATTTTTATAATGGGTAATGACAATAAGTAGGAGGGGAAATAAGTAATTTTATTAGCATTTTCTATTTTATAGAACTTTAAAATGGCTGAAATCATAAACAAGTTCAGTATCTTAAATGAAAAACATTCTAGTCCAGGACCAGCAACTTACTACCCTTTATATCTTTAGGTAGGGCACATAAGCATCCTGCATTTTGTTTTTTTGTAAGCTATAAAGTGAGTTAGTTCACATAATTTTTTTTTTTCGTTTTTTTTCTGGTACCAGGAATCGAACTCATGACCTTGCACTTGCCAAGCAGGCGCTGTGCCTCTGAGCTAAATCTCCAGCCCCTAGTTCACATAATTTTTAAGGTCTCTTCCAGTTCTAAAATTCCATACTTTTTAATGTAATGTATATATAAGACTTTCCCCTCTCTTGCATGATTTAAAATATGTATTCTTATAATATGTACTTAAGTAGATTTTGAGAATACCAAATATAAAGTAGTTGGGTTTATTTCAAAATTTGGTATTTCTAAATTACTTTTAATATTTTATATAGTTACTTTAATATTAGTAAAGCTAAGCTTACTGTATGGCCCTTTGGAAATATCCCCAAATCATTGGCAAGGATTCCACCAAAGTTTTGGCCTTTTCTTATGCTGTAAGTATGACGAAAAGAGCCCTGGATTAATTTTAATTTAAGGGAGCAGTGTTCTTAAACTGACTGCACAGTAGTCACTCTATAATTTTTCTAAGCTTATACAGCCAGTGACAGTGAAACAGTACTTCACTGAGCTCATGCTCCTAGACTTAATAGTTCTTCAAAGACTTCTTTTCACTGGAAACTCATTGGAAAGAACTACTTAAAACTGTTATTCTGGGTGTAATTTTTAAATTCAGTATATATAAATGTAGCCTTCATTGAACAGATTACTTCCGGTGCTAGTATGTATTGGTATTAATAGTTGGTATTAATTCTCATAAAACAATCTCTAAAGAATTCCATCGTATGTCATTTCCTCTAAGAAGCAACTCATTAAAAATAGCTTTAAGGAGGTGTTTGGCCAATACCATTTCTCAAAACAATAGCCAACAAAGTAAAATCTCTGACTTCACAGGGATGTTGTTCTTGCTATTGATATTAAACTGTAAAATATTGCACAAGGAAAATTGTTTTATTATTGAAAACATATTCTGATGTGTCTGTTTTTACTTTTTTTTTTTGGTACTGGGAATTGAACTCATGACCTCATGCTTGCCAGGCAGGCTCTGTGCCAGTGAGCTATATCCCTGGCATACCTGTTTTTATATTGTTGCTGAATTATTATAATTTTCCTGCCTTAAATTAACTGTTGAATATGTAAAGTATATTCTTCCAATTTTGAATTATCTGTGATAGTTACTTTGCAGGTCACTGTTTTAATATGAGAGCAAAGGAAAGATTTTTTGGGTTTTTTTTTTTGTTGTTCATTTATTTGTTTATTTTCCCCCCTTTATCATTTTAACATGTTCCTAATGGCTTGAACCACCAGTGATGTATGCATGACTGTCCCAATAGGCAGTTTTTACCACCCTTTTGGACTGTCCCATGCTGCCTGATGGGACAGTCATGTATGAATGCATTATCTACTGGTGGTTCAGAGCTGCTTGACAGCACAGCATATAAATTAAAGACCCATTGTGAATGTGTTAAATTATAAAGAGGACTGTTATTTATCATGATGAACAAATATATTGTAAATGATCAATGTAGAAGATACCAGAGGAAAATAGAATGGGAATATTTGGCAGGAGGGAAAATTTATTATAATTCTTTGTAGTTTAATCTTCATACAATTTTTTTAAAAAACCAAAAATTTCATTGTTTGTCAGTAAATTTTAAGTGTCTTTGCATTTTTTTTATTACATTCAAATCACCTTGTGCTGTTATGTAATTATTTGCTTTTTCTTTATTTTTGCCTATCTAAGGATTTTGGTCAGTCAAGTCATACTGGGACTTGTTTATAAGGTCCCAAAGTTGACATATTAATTTAATAATATGTGTGGACACTTTTTCCCTTTTGTTATATTTTGGGATCTTCCAATAGAAATGTAATGTTACCAAACTGATTTGTATTGAACTGCTAATTAATGCTTATCTGGTGACAGTGATGTATTTTGTGATGTCTAAATTCATACTTACTGATTTTCATTTTTATGAATATTTGAAATATAGAATACATGTTATTAGTGTATATGTATTAATATGTAAAATGAAAATGAAAAAGCGTCTATCAGATATGTTCATGTTTAAATGTAATTCTTAAGAAAATAGTTTAAATCTGCACTTGATTAAGAACTTATCCCTGTCCTTTACTTTTAATAATGCAAGTTACCTTGTCAAAATTCATGTTGCTTAATATAGATATAAATGAAACTAACAGTTTTCTCCCCCTTGTTCTTCATTTGCAGCCTGGTTTACCACCTCAGAACTTCTCAATGTCTGTCACAGTCCCTGTGACCAGCCCTAATGCTTTGGCCTACACTAATCCAGGGAGTTCACTTGTGTCACCTTCTTTGGCAGCCAGCTCAACATTAGCAGATTCAAGCATGCTCTCTCCTCCTCCAGCCACATTACATAGAAATGTGTCCCCAGGAGCTCCTCAGAGACCACCAAGTACCGGCAGTGCAAGTATGTACTGACACTCGATCTGTTGGTTTTTAAACAAAGAGGATGGAACGTTAGTTGCTAACCGAAGAAGTTTCTTTTTCTGCTAGTCTTAATTTTATTGACTTGGCTAAGCAAGAGTCACTATTACAGAATTGGATCCATTTTAAAATTATATCCCCTTTTAAAGTCGAGTATGAGCCGTCATGTTAGAAATACAGAAATAAACTTGCTGATGGGAGAGTGTTTTTTGCATTTCCTCCTGTCTGAATTAGTTCAGTAATTCAGCAAAATTTGCAGTGCACTTGCTGCACTAGTCTGTGTAATACGGTGTGTTCCTGAAACCTTGCATTTATGGTGCTCCATGTGCACTGTCCTCATTCTTATCTATGTGTCAGTATTAATGCACAGAAAGGCAAACAAACCCAGGGTTTAGTAGGCAGAGTCACGTGTGGGTGTTCACACACATGCACGCGCACACACACACACACGCGTTACGTAGTTACACATTTATATACACACATGCATGTGTATAATGCTGTCAAGTTTCACATTAATGCTAACATTAGACTAGGCTAGTTTTATGTTTTTCAGGAGTGGAGTGATGGTTAACTTCTGCTTAGTTCGTATTGCAATATTAGAGAGTGAATTCATACTCATCTGCTGCCCTCCTTCTCTCTCCTCTCTAACACTCTTAGGTGGGATGTTGAGCACTACAGACCTCACAGTGCCAAATGGAGCTGGAAGCAGCCCAGTGGGTGAGTGAGTTCTACTGTGTAACTTTGTAGGCATCTGTCTTAACTAACATGTAAAGAATATTATTGCTGAAACAAGGTCTTCTACCTTCTGAAGAGTACTTTAATACATCACATTTTCCCATAATAACACTATTTGTTCCTTACACCTCGGCCTGAAGTTCAGTTATTCATTTACTCAGTGCTTCCTTCATACCAGACATCGCTGTTTTCTAAAACCTAAATTGCTTTAAAGTAGCGTCTCTATCAAGATAGTTTCTTAGGTTTTCTAATCTTCTTTCCTTACCAAAGACTTTTAGCACACTGATGTACTGTATCTTAGAGCATCTTGAAATGTCTTCCAAGAGATCAGCCTGCAGAGAAATGGTGGGCCTTCTTCTTGAGATTCAGAGAGAACTGAGAAGCTTGTCTCAGGGCTCTGCTTTGGTGGTCACTCATCTAACATTCACACTGCTCTCTTTGCAGCCAAATAGGTTCTCTCACTTTGAGACTCCTCCCAAGATGACTAGCAGTTTAAATACATGTCATAAGTGTGTCTGACTGCTCGAACAATGGATCTTAACATCACAAAAACATAGTTATGTATGGCAAGAAATTACAAGAATAAGTGTAGCACTTTGGATTTTCAGCATGTGAAGTCATCTTGTTAATCTGTGATAATACACAATTGCCATTATTATGATCTGAAAGCAAGGGCAGGAATTCACTCCCTGCTTAGATAGTGTCTGTCTTGAAGACATCTGAAAACAGATCACTTCCAGGAACTATTTCCAAACACTCACTCCACAAAATGTCAGGAGCTTTTACAAAACTTAAGGTTATTGTAGAGATGATTCAATGTCTTAATAAAATGAGAAATAGACATTATTGAAGGATGTGTTACAAAATGTATAGTGACTTCAAAGTAGGTATTAATACCTAATTATATCTGTACAGTGTTAAAAGCTCTTTTAATGGAATTAAATAAACATGAAACCTGTTGGTAGACTCTTACTTAGAAGATAACAATTAAATGTGAGAAAATACATGAAAGTCTTACCAATTAAGACTGCTGATCTTATGTATTTTCCCAAATATTTATAGCTTAGTTTTTAAACTTAATTTTGTTTGTATCTCACACACTTGTTTTGTATACATTTTCTCTTATGCTTTCTGCCCCATTGAGAGTCCAGGATTTGGGAGCCTCCTGTGCTCTTCTCATGTTGGGGTGAAAGCCCAGAAGGCTGAACTCCAGAAGTAAAGTGAACCATGCGTAAATAGTTCCTCTTAGTAACTATGTCTCATGTTTGTATAACCCCTCTTCTTAAAATTCTTTTTCTTGATGTAAATGGTGGTAACATGGGTCTTCATTTTATAATAAAACCTTAATCCAAAGTTTTTTATTTTGTAAATGTTCTGTTAGCAATAAAAACATTTTTAAAGGGCCAGGGATATAGCTCAGCAGCACAGTACCTGCCTGGCAAGCACAGGGTCCTGACTTCGATTCCCAGTACCAAAAAAAAAGTTTTTAAAATAATATATACTAACTAGAAGAAAAGGAGTGGTAGCCATAAATATAAAGGCATTTTTAAAGTTATGAGACCCTAAGGTACCTTGAATACTGTTTGTGCTGTTCCAAAATCTAAAGTGGAAACATTTCATAGACACACAAGAGAAAGGTTTTGTGCAGCCTTCTGAGCCCTTTACGTTCATTTCTACACATGGCAGTTAGAGCTGCAGCATTTCTGTAACGGCCAGGAGGTGAGGCAGCGTGAAACAGCATGCCAGCGTGCTAAGGATGGTGAAAGGGAGAGCTGGCAAGGTTCTTGCTCCTCAGTGTGGAGGAGAGCACATGGGCCTAGAACCAGTTTTCTTCCAGTCTTAAGTGAATAATAGTTTCCTCATTCTTAAGAACAAAAGTCAATAAAATACAAGCCACAGATAGGGGAATGTTTAATAAATGGATAGGCATTGCGCCTAAGTACACAGTTCAAAAAAGAAACCCAGCTAGTATTTTAAAAATTCAAAAGATGTTCATTATTGGTAGCAATCATGAAATTCAAATACAAATGTCAAAAACAAAAAATGACTTCTAATGCCCAGCTGGTACCTCTTTTATTGTAATGTGCAGAACTGAAAGAGGCTTGGTGAAACTGGTGATCTCATGTGTTTTTGTGGCATTGTAAACTAGTGGCAATCTTTCTGGAAATGTTTTGGCAAGATATTGCAGCAGTCACGAAAATGTTTATACCTCCAAACGCATTAATCACATTTCTGGGAATCTCTCCTAAAGAAGAAAATTAGAATATGCAAAGGTTCATTGCAACATTATTTATAGTAATGGATAATAGGAAGAAATCAACATATTCAACAGTGAACAGTAAGTACATTTCAGCTGCATTCCTTTTTACTTGTAATTTAATCTGTGCAAACAGTGAGCATGGATTACTTTCTGTGGAAAAATGTTCATGTAGAAAATTAAAAAGAAGGGAAAATTCAACTGATTATTAAAGTTAGGGTGGTGGAAATATAAGCATTTTTTCATCTTCTTCTGTTTTTTGAGCTTTGTATAATGCTTTAGTTGTATGATATCCCTATAGCCCTAACATTTTATTGTAGTAATTTAGAACTTTGTTTTCCTCATAGTGGTAATTTTTTGGTTTTCATCTATGTCATTATAAGTGCAAATTAAACCTGATAACTATACATATTGCAAGGATCTATGTTTAAATATCCCACATAAAGTAAAATCACAGATATCCAGCAATTCTGCTTTTATAAAACATGTTGAGACAATATATTGGATTAGAAATAGAAAAGCTCAAGAAACATTTGGAATTGTTTAGGGTTGCATGAAGGTAATCGAGGGTTTGCATGGTAGGAGGGCAGTGGCAGTTAAAAGAGGAGCTAAGGGGCTGGGGATTTAGCTCAGCGGCAAAAGCGCCTGCCTGGCAAGCGCAAGGTCGTGAGTTCGGTTCCCGGTGCCGGAGAAAAACCAAAAAAAAAAAAAAAAAAAAAAAAAAAAAAAAAAAAAGGAGCTAGTGGGGGAAAGACGTTACAAAGAAGGATGAACAAAGCTTGGTAGCGCCATGAAGGTGAGGTGGGGGTGGTGGAGGATGACAGTGGCGCAGATGTTTAAAACAGGCTAAGCTGAGATGACAGTACCATACCTGGGGGAAAATGGCCACCTGCTGATTGGTTATAAGCCAGAAATTAAGAGACAAAGCAGAAATCCAGATTTAAGAGGCATTCATGTTAAAGGCATGCATGCTTCAACTGTCTGGTTGCATGAGGATTATGAGCATGTATCTGCCCAGGAGTGGTTGATAGGGAGCATGAGGAGCATGTTACTTGGAAAGCAGGGTTCGATGAGCTTGTATATTTTTTATTACAAATTTCTAATGACCAGGATCCACATTTGTGCATCAACTATTAAAGGAATATTATTAAATTAAGTGAGGATGTCACTAGTTATTTCAAAACCAGTGGTTTTGGTTTTAGAAACCTCAAGTAATTTTTTATACAAATGACATAATTTTAAATTTTAAAATTTATTTTTCCTTACATATTGAATTATCATCTGAATGTCAGATTTTGTGGAAAATTTGTCAAATGCGATAAAAATCAATGTTTGAACTTTACATTTGTTAGTGCTTTCATAATCCTTTAAAGTTTCCTTGTCAGTTGGACTTCTAAAATTGACTCATAATAAAACACTAATGACAGGCCAGGCGTGGTGGTGCAGGCCTATAATCAATCCCAGCACTCTGGGAGGCTGAGGCAGGAGGATCTTTGCAAGTTCAAGACCAGCCTGGGCTCAAGGCCAGCCTGAACTGCATAGAGAGACCCTGTCTCAAAAAGACCAAAAAAATAAAAAACCCTAATGACAACATTGTTTACAGTTTAGACCTAGATGCGCAGTAAGGACACAGAAAACTGAATACTGTCTTGCCACTTGAATGTATTATTTGGGCTGATGTGATTTGTGTTCTGAAATATTAGCCGTGTTGATATACTGGAATGACCTGCCCAAAGCTGTAGGACCATAATTGAGATTAGGACTTTGAAGTTTCTGAAGACATAGCTATGCAGTATGTTGAAGAGTATTTTTTTTCCACATTTGTGTTAGAGATGTAAATTATGATAAAAACTTAAAACACATTTTAACAATAATCACATTAAACTAGGATTATTCATTTAGAGTAGATACTTTAATTTCTATCATTATCAAGGTGAGCTTCTATATTGAAACTATCTACCTCAAAAATCTGTCTCAACAGTATCTTTATTTTTCTCATAAAAATTGAACCTAAGTCTCATTTTAGGTAGTATATCACTATATAGTACTCTACAAAATAATAAGTTGTGTGTGTGAAATTAGCTTTAGTCTGGTAAGTTACCAAACACTCTCATCATCCCATAATCATCGTGTGCTGCAGACTCCTGACTTTGTACTGAGATACTGTGCTTTTAGATTCCCTTTCACTGTTGTAGTGTGAGTCTCATGAGTTACTGTGGCATTGTATAAAAGGTATGATAGGCTCCACATGGGAAAATAGCATTTGTGCTTATTGAGGATGTGCTCCACTAACTTACATATTTGCATCATCTTACAGTGCCATTGAGAGGAAATTCTACTTTATCCTTTAGTTGAGGTCAAGTCAAACAAATCTTAGAAGTATTAGAAATTGAGAAGACACATTTATGCCACTGTATATTGAAACTTTGTTAACCTAACATTCTCATAGTGATAGTCAATATGAAATGAAGTTTATTAAACTGGCTTAGGCTATTACCCATCTTTTGGGTGAGCTCTACTCCACAAGAGATGGCTAGTGAAGAGGTGGTTTTTTGAATAGCACTGCTTTCTCGAACAATACCAGGATGCAGGAAATTGCTCTGTGGGGTATGGAAAGGAGATATAGCCTGTATTTAATACAAACTCCTTCAAGATAATGGAAACAGAATGCAGGAGATAGCCTCATAAGGTTAACTGAAATACCAGACTCTGTAGCAAAATTAAATCACAGAAATGAATTAAAACTAATAGTCAGTTGGTAAGTTTTAGAGAATTGCATGATAGAAAGGTGGAGAGGAGGAATCACACCAGTGCCCTGGAACCCTGAATTCTGATTGCAGAGAGAAGCAGCCAGCTTCTGAGTGCCGTACCTGAGTGGTGTACCTCACCTTTCTTTGCTGTCCCCCTTGGTATTCAGATATCACACTGGAAAATGTAGTGGTTAGGATTCAGCAAAGTTGATTATATCATTACCTTGGCACAACATTAATTTTTAGTTCTTCATATAAATAAATCACTTAAATAACATGTCTTTTTCAAATTCAGTATATTATAAGTGGTAAGGTATCTTAAAGGCTCAATTTGCTTTAGCAGGTTGTCTTTACAAATTCTTAATCCACCTCTTCCTAGTTAAATATTTTTTAATTTTTAGAAATTACCGGGCGTTTATCAAGTGACCCTATTCACTACTTAATGAACCTGAAGTGCTTTATAAACTGCAAAGTACTATACAGACTTTAAGTGGTTTTAAATGATTACACTGCTATTTCATTCAAAAAACTTCTGTAGAATTAAAATGATCTGAATATCAGTATAAAAGCTCTTCAAGTGAAAATACATATCTGTCAACTTGTTGCAGTTCTTAAGAGCAAATAAATGATTTCACTTCTCAGAATAATATTCTCTGGGCAAAATTATTAGGAAGAATTTTAGGCCAGTGTTAAACACATAGTAGACACCCACTTTTGATTAGTCTTCGCATATATGTTAACATGGGGTGGAGTGTGTATATGTGTGACATGTCAACTCTTGGCCTGTTTTTCCTGGATTCTCAGGTGTTCTCTTTTGCTTTTGTACAGGAAGGAAAGGCACAGAATAAATAAAGCTATCCATTTCTTTCTTTGATCCTTGGAGCCATGAATATACCAGGCTTCTCTGGCTGCCATTCCCAACTCAACACATTGTTCGTGCAGGCTGCATTGAGCATATAATTTTTTTACATTTATCCATTAGTCTTGGCCTGTGTTTTCTTCTCTCATTCTTCTGTCCTTTCCCACTGCTCAGTAGTTAGTCCCTCAAAGGTTTTTCTAAGTGAGCACACATACTTGCAGTTAGTGTTCACTTTCTATTTTCTTGTCACTTTTGTGTGGTTACCCTTAGTTGTGTAGCCTTTACCCTTGCCTTAAGTACAGTTTTATTCCTGTCCTTGTGGTGTGTGCCTGTTCTTGCCAACTAGAAAAAAAGTGACTTGAAGACCATGTAGGGTGTATTGTCTTTGGTGTTTTGTCCCTTCCTATGTAAATTAAGATGTATAATTTATAAATAGTAAACATGGTGCTATACTATTGCCTGATTTTAGACAGTGGCAACTACTGATGATGTATGAATGCTGAGTTCCACCCAGATTCAAAAGGCCTGTTCAACCCGTCAGGTGCTTTCAGTTCACTTTTCTGAATGTTCTGTTCATGGTCAGCTTTATAATAAACACTTAAATGGAATTTTTTTTAGTATATGTCTGTGATACATAATTACATTCATTTTGTGGAATTGTCACATGTACATGTCTAATCTTGATCATTCTTCTTCTCTCTCTCCTTCAGGAATACTGCATCTCCACCAAGTCTGCCTCCCCATTCCTGTCATCTCTCTTATTTTGCTCTTTAAATTATTTATATTTTTGGTCTGTCATATTAAATCATATAATATTTTAATCTTCTGGGCCTGATTTATTTCACTTAGTGTTATAGTCTCCAGATCCAACCATTTTAAGAATGAAATTCTTAAGCCAACAAATTTGTTTTATACCACACTCTTAAGTTAACTTTATGTACTATCACGGGAACCCTTCAAATAGGGTAGCAGTACCATATTCTTGGCACTAAGTCTTTATTACCAAAAGCACACATTATACATGGCAAATTTCTTTATATTTTGTTTAAAATTTTTTAGGCAGTTAACACTATTTTAGAATTAGCAATGAAGTTTTCACAAAATATTTTTATAAATATATTGTATAGTCAGTATTGTTTTCTAGCCTCATCAGTGTTGTTTTTTAGCATTCCCTGCTTTATTTGCAATTTGCTTAGAAATTGAAATCATAAATGATACATATTCTCTATTTTATAAATGAACATTTATTACATGTTCCTGTATATAGTACTTTTCCTTAACTACTATTTATATCATTATCTCCCCTTTTGGATAATTAGTAGCCAATTCTATTAGGTATTATCAGTTGCAACTAACAGGATGCTACCTTAGGCTTAAATAGTATACAGGATTTAACATTAATTTACAAGCAGTACAGAACTATAAACATGGCTGAGGGCTTTTACTTCTTTTCTTTAATGTTGCCCTTTCTGGAATAGCCTTTTTTCTCATTCTGCCTTCTTCTGAGTCTCAAGTTGACTGAAAAATAATATGCTTCCTTAAACAGAGTAGAATGTGGTATGTCCCTGACAGCCAAAGAGCAGTTTATTTCCTGAGGTTTTGGGTGGTCATTCCTGGATCACTGTGCTAAAGGAGAATGCTCTGTATTCCTTGCCTTGAATCTGAGTCACATTGCCTGTCCTCAAGCCAGTCTGTAGCAAGGGGATGGAGCTTGAAGTGGAGTCAGTCCCACCCAGTTCACAGGGCTGCTGTCCGCAGGAAGAACTGGAGTATTCAGGAAAACTGGGTGGTCTCTTACCTTTGCTTGGTTTTGTATCTCATCTTGTGCCCTGAAGTGCTGTGTATACAGAACATACGTCACAGTATTTGCCCATTTCCTTGTTCACCCGAGCAGTGGATGTCAGGGGAAGCTTAAAAGTAGCAATAAAATGATTGAAGTGAGATTAACCACAATTATTTAGTAAGAGCCTTAATGGAAGTAGATGAAAAAGAGCAGGAAGAAGTAAAGCCACAAGGAGTAGGAGTACTTGGTGAAAATGAAGCATTAGTGCTGAGTACTAAATAAGCTACAGTTTAAGGAATTGTCTGAAACCTAGTTCAGTGCCCAGAACCAAGTAGCAGTGCCTCCGTCACATGACTGAGTAGGCTGGCTTGGGCTTTAACAAAAATAGTCTCTATTATAATCCCTAGTATGAGATGACCCTTAAAAACATGCGTTATGTTTTAGATGCCTTTCACCCCAGGTGCAAGCAATAATGCTGAAAATAAGTGCCATTAGTCTTAAGCTTAATGTATGTCGACAGGTTGACTTTCTTTGCTTATTTTAAAATATTGAAAGCTACATGGTTACTAGTAAGGTTATTAAATTCATTTGCAACCTAGAACTGGGAAAATATGCTTTGTGTTTGTGGCAAAGTGTTCTAATAATTCTTTCCATGTTAATTTTTTCTCCAGGGAATGGGTTTGTAAACTCAAGAGCTTCTCCAAGTTTGATTGGAAATACTGGTGCAAATAGTTTAGGCAAAGTCATGCCTACAAAGTCTCCTCCTCCACCAGGTGGTGGCAGTCTTGGAATGAACAGTCGGAAACCAGATCTTCGAGTTGTCATCCCCCCTTCCAGCAAGGGCATGATGCCTCCGCTGGTAAGTCAAACCTCCCTTTAGCTTCGTTTTTTAAAACACACATTTTATACATCTCAGTGTGTGTTTTCCTTCAGAGTTTTGCATACCTCCATAGAGTCCATATCTTTTCCTAATGAATATTTCTATTCAGAACTATCATTTTAAAAGGTCTGTTTTAAGTACACAAAAATCAGATTATGGAAAAATAGGAAATAAATTTGCTTAATGCTTATTTAAAATTAAAGCTAAATATAGCGGGATTATTATGCTTAATTTTACCAGGCTAGAATGTTTGCTTAAACTTCTCATTTCCAAGTTTATAAATTATGATTTATTTCATTTCTGTGCCTTGCATACTTTCATGCTTTTCTGTGAGAGAAACAGTAAATACTTGTTATAGAATCTTACATACCAAAGAGAGAACTGTTGTAGAATAGGGAATATGTGTATAAATTTGAATGTGTTATTCTCCAAATAATTTTCTTGGCTTATTCCTTCTCAAATGATGTTCCTGTTTAATTCTGTAAAGGATGCGGTAGCCCCCATTCCATCCCTTGACAGTGTGTTCAGAGTTCTGTCCTCATTTGCTTTTGAATCCTACATCTGTGTTCCTGAAGAATAGGAAAATATGTTTATCCTCTATAACTTATAGAAAAAATTAGAATATATATGCAAGTTTTGAAACCAGTTTTAGTTTGGCTGGTAACATACTAAGTGATATGGAAAGTGCTGAATCTACTGTGCAGCTGCCCAACTTTCTGTTTGTGTTTTGCTGAGTGAAAGTGACGCTGTCAGGCTTAAGTAATAATTCCATATTAGTGTAATGCTTTATAGATTTTGAAATACCATCATATATGCTTTCATTTGATTCTCAGACTGTGGTCATGACGAGGCAGTGATGAGAAAACGGACTGAAAGGTTACTGCTAGTCCAAGATAGTAGGAAATCAGAACACTATGTTGTAATCTTTTGAAGTCATATAGTCTGGATCAAAAAATAAAGAACACTTCTTCATTTGGAGATACAGAAAGCTGAAAACCAAATCACTCACAAATTTACAATGGAGAAGTGAGGTCATTTTTTCTTGAATCTATCAAGTGCTGAGCTTTCAGGGCAGCCGGCGGGGCTGACAGATAGAAACAGGTAGGTACTCTGGGGAGAGATGACATCAGAGCGCTGTGCAGGTCACAGATGATGAGAGTTAAGCTGGAATGATAAGTGAGTTGCTGGAGGCTGAGTGTACATTTGTGAAACTCTTTGAAACTGCTGGGGGCCACAGTGTGGAGTGAGTCTGTTTTCTCCCATAGGCTTTTTTTTAAGCCCATGAGCCCCACTGGGTGCTTCACGTGAAAGATGAGGAGCATCCTGAAAAAGCCTCTTTTGGATAACACAGCTGGGAAGTGGGGGAATGAGTGGCAGCTAGAGTAGGGGCAAGAGTTTAAATCTCTCCGTCCTTCCCCTTGCATGGAAGAAAAACAGTGTGTGAGGAGATGAACAACACACATTGCCACTCTTAGGGCACTGATGAAATCCCACTGTGTTTGGGGAAATGGAAGAGGAAAATTTCCATTTCCGCTCGTGGTGGAGGAGCAGGAAGACATGCTGGGCAAGCAGAGCCGCAAGAGTGTCAGGGTGACTGAGAAGACCGTAGCTTAAAGGACTTTACAGAGGGAATGGCTCCGCATTGGAAATGGGGCAGCCGCTGGGGAAGCAAACATGACCAACTGGTCACCCATCCCCAGAGGGATTTCAAGCTTGTGGTAGATACACCATGGGAAACCACAATAATAAAAAGGCTCAAACCTAGTCCATTCCTAAGAAAATTAACTTGAACCCTACACTGCAAGTTCAACAGGAGGAAAGACCTAGGTCAGTAAGTCAGGAGGAGTTAACCCAAACTGGAATACAAAAGAATGAAAACAAAACTAAACAAAATGCAGAGCCAAACAACTCAGAGGTATGGGATTTTAGCAACATATTTGTAGCTAGAATTTAAAAAAAAAACCAAAATGCAGAAATAATACTTTTAAGGAGTAGTAAAAAGCACCACGTAGGTAAATACTGTCAGTGCATACATATATGCACATACATTCAGACTGCTAAAACCAAAAGCAAAGACTATCTTAGAAAGAGCCAGAGAAAAGAGACACACTACATACAGCACAGAGAAGCATTAAAACCATTCTTCTCTACAGAATCTAAACAAGCTAGGAAGTAATGGAGTACATATTTAATGTGCTGAAATTTAAGAAAACAAAAACTCTCAACTTAGGATTCTATACCTGGCCAAAAAAAAGGCTTCAAAACCAAAGGCAAAAGAAAGACTTCTGAAACAGAAATCACAGGAATTTATTGCCAGCCGAGCTCTACAAGAAATGCTAAAGAAACACTTTCTGCAGAAGGAATGATAGCATCAAAAACTTGAATCAACTCAAAAGAAATGAAGAATAATGGAAATGAGTGAAGATAAAATTGTTTTCCTTTACTTTTTATTAGCTTTCTATTTTAGGGCAGTTTTTGATGTATAGAAATATTACAGAGGCAGTATAGAAAGTTAACTTATACCCCATACCCAATTTCTCATATTAATATCCTAGTATGGAACATTTGTGAAAATTAATGGACTAATACTGATGATACATTAACTAAAGTCTCTAATCTGATTTAGGTTTTAACTTCATGTCTTTTTCTGTTCCAGGCTCTAAACCAGGAAATGCCACATTACGTTTAGTAACCATGTCTTCATAAAATGTTGGCTATAAGAGTTTCCAAGACTCTGCTTGCTTTACTGACCTTGGCAGTTTAGAATAGTACTGGTCACATACGTGTAGAATGTCCCTCAATTGAGATTTGTCTGATGTCTTCTCATTAGCTTGGGATTATTACTTTGAAGGAGGAAGGCTATGTAATTAAAGCACCATTTGTGTCATATCATATCCAGGGTGCACACTATCAGCATAACTGTTACTACTGATGCTAACTTGTCACCAGGCTGATGAAGTCTTTTACTTTATCAGAGGTTTCTCTGCTATAAGCTTAATCTCTTTTGCCTTTCCATACTGTAGTCGTTGGGAGAAGTCCTTAACATGTAGCCCTTACTTAGGGAGTAGGGGGTTATGTTCCACCTCCTCAAGGAAAGAATGTCTACATAAATTATTTATAGAGTTTTTTTGGCTCAGGAGATTTACCTGTTCTTTCTCATTTGCTTCATCATTGATATATAAAATTTGGACTTAGGCATTTATTTTATACTTTGGATTATAATATGATACCACTTTTTCGTTGTTCAAATTGTTCCAGCTGTAGCTTTGGGGAGCTGTTTACGTAGTATCTGTATCCTTTTGACATTCTCTTGTCTTTGTGCAGTGTGCTGCTTTTTTGTTCTTATTTTGAGGGAAGGGCAGGGTACTTTTTTACTGTCAGAAACTACAGTATGCTTCAGGCTCAACTTGTGGTTTTTTTCTGCCCCAGTCCTACAATTGTATATTCCTCCAAGGAACCCTGGTAACTTCCACAGGAGAATGGTATGAGAAACTAAAACTTGGTGTTTTCCTTCTTTTAATTGCTCCACAAGACAGCTGACTTTATGAAGCAAAAATAGTGGTAAAACATTTTGTGTCTATACCACATATAAAAATACAATATGAGGCTGTACTTGGTGACACACATCTGTAATCCCAGCACTCTGAAAAGACTAAGGCAGGAAGAACCCAAGTTCAGCCAAATCTGGGCAACTGAGAGTCTGTCTCAAAGTGAGAAATAAAAGGGCCACAGATGTAACTCAGTGGTACTATGCTCCTTGGTCAATCCTCAGCATTAGACGGAGGAATTAAAAAAAAAAGACAACAAAGGTGGGAGAGAAGAATTGGAAATATATTGTTACAGTTGTGAACACATCATTTACGAAACAGATGATCAGATTGGTTTAAAATAAACCAAAAAAAGAAGGCAGGAAAGACCACTGTACTGTCTATAAGAAGGCACTTTAAATATACATAAACAGTGAAAAATACACCATAGAGTCCACAATCAAAGCTAAAACAGACATAATAATTTTGGACAATGTAGACTTACAAATATAATCAGAGAAAGATGGGCATTACATAGCCCATTTTCCAAAAAAATAACTGTTCTTTAATATGTATGAATCTAATAGCAGACCTCCAAAATACATAAAGAGAAAACTGATAGAAAGAAGATAAAATAGAAAAATCTACAAATTGAAGTCTTTAACACTCTTCTCTCAGTAATTGGCAGAAAAAAAATCAATAAAGATCTAGACGATCTGAGCAACACAGGCAGCCTGGCGTAAGAGTTACTTACAGAACACTTCACTCAACAACAACAACAGGGTACACGTTTTTCTCGGGTGCATGTGGGACACTGACCAAGGAAAGTCATCCAGCACCATAAAATAGACCTAAACAAATTTCAAAAAATTACCTCATACAGATATATTCTCTGACGATAATGAAGTTCATCTAAAAATTAGTAACACACAGCAAGAAGTTCTATGTACAGCATACTTAGAAATTAAACAGTATACTTCTACCTGGGGTACAGAGGAAATCTCAAGGAAACATTTTTAAAAATACAGCTTTATGAAAATGAAATTACATTTCCAAATCTTGATGACCAGCTAGAGCACTGCTGAGGAGAATTTGTAGCATTAAATGCTTATATTAGAAAAGAAGGAAGATCCTAGAACAGTAATAAGCTTTTACCCTGAAGAAATTGAAGAGCAAGAGCACATTTAACCAAAAGCAATCAGAGGAAAGAAGGAAAAAACAATGAAATTAATAAAATTAGAAACAGAAAAATAGTGGAGATGGGAATCTAATCAAAAAATGATTTTGGAAAGATCAATTCAGAAATCTCTAACCATGGAAATAAAAAGAGAAGACCCAGGTTATCAATATCAGGAATGAAAGAGGGTGTGTGTAAAGACAGTAAATGATGAGAACCCTGTACCATATAATTCTCTTCTGCTATATTTGATAGCACAGGTAAAAGGACAAATTCCTTGAAAGATACAAAGTTACTAAAGAGTTGCTAAACGCCCTGAAGTTTTAATAATGTCAAATATCTATGAAAGAAATTGATTCCCAGTTTTAAAGGCTTCTAACACAGAAAACTCCATATGTTGATGGTTTCGTTGGCAAATTCTGTCAAATATTTGCGGAAAAATTAATACCAATTCTGCTAATGTCTTTCAGAAGTCTAGGAAGGAACACATCCAAATTCATTTCATTAGGCTAGCACTATCCTAGTACAAAATCAGAATAAGGCATTACAGGAAGAGACACCTACAAACCAGTACCCCTCATGGACTCTACATAGAGGAATCCTCAACAAAATATTAGTAAATAAATTCAGCAATATATAAAAAAGGGTATAGAGCAAGACCAACTAGGTTTGATCCCAGGAATACAAGGGTGAGTCTACATTTGAAAACTCACTAATACAATACCCTCACCTCAACAGAATATAACATTTGTTCATAATGTTAAGAAAAATTCTCAGCAGTCTAGGAATAGAAGGGAGCAACATTATAAGGAGCATCTTCAAAAATTTTAACTAATAATACACTGGTAAGGCAAGAGCACCCAGTATTTTCCTGATGTTAGCAACTACTCATGTTTTTTAAATCAGCACACGCATTCAGCATTGCATTGGAAGTCCTAGCCAGTACAGCTAATTAAGAAAAATAAATATACAGAAGTCTGTCGTATTCTTATGCCAGCAGTGAATAGTTCAAATTAGAAATTTAACATAGCACCATCTCCCAAAAAGGAAAGAAATAGTTAAGTACAGCTGTAACAAAATACATGGTCAGTGTATGTGCTGAAAATTACAAAACACTAATGAAAGAAAGCAGTTTACCTAAATGAATGGAGAAGTATTGTGTTAATGCATTTGAAAGCTCAGTATTGTCAAGATTTCACTTCTCAAATTGACCTATAAATCAAACACAATAGTCACGGTTGCAGCAAGCTTTCTTGTAGAAATAACAGTAATTCTAAAATATATACAGAAAGGCAAAGGAACAGTAATAACCAAAATAATTTTGAAAAGGAACAAAACAGAAAGACTGAGTTGAAGATTTACTATAAAGCTACAGTAACTGAGGATGTGAAGTATTGGCAAAAGAATGGGACCAGTGGATCAATGGACAAAATAGCCCATTGATCTGTATATAAATAATATTGTATAAATATACAGTATTCAGCCATTTTTTAGCAAAGGTGATGAGATAGTTCAGTGGAGAGTAGCTTTTACAGCTAATGGTGTTGGAATAATTCAGCATCCATATACAAAAGAAAACTAAATTCATACTTTTTATCTTATACAAAAATTAAACTGGATCACAGACCCAAATTTCACACATGAAGCTGTGAAACATACAGGAAAAAGAAAGGAGATAACTATGCCAAAGCATGATCTATAAAGAAAAATATTGATACATTAGAATTTATGAGAATTTGTTTTGCTGTATGAAAGATGCTGCTCAAAGGACAACCTACAAATTAAGAGAAGATATTTGCAAATCACATACACATAAAAGGGCTTATATTTGGAATATATAAAGAACTCTCTCAAGATAATAAAAAAAGACAATTTTTTTAATGGGCACAAGATTTTCTTTTGGAGGTGCTCAGGATTGAAGCCAGGGTCTTACGTGTACTAGGGAAGTACTCTACCACTGAACTACGAGCCCCAGCAACAAGATCTTAACAGTTATTTCAAGAAGGCAATAGTAACAAGCACTTAAAAATGTGGTCAGTATCCTTAGATAAATGAAAATTAAAAACACAGATGTGACTACATATCTAGTAGAATGGCTAAAATTTTAAAAATAAATGATATTGAAAATGCAGAGCAACAAGAACTCATATATCTCTTCTTGGAATGCGAAGTGATATGGTCCCTTTAGAAGAGTTGGGTAACTTCTATGAAGTTAGATACACACTTGTCATATGACCCAACAGTGCCCCTTGTATTTACCAAGTGATTTAAAAGCTGTACTTAAGTAATTTCCTATGTTTTTTGTAACTGTGAAAAACTGAGAATAACCCAGATGGTCCTGCAACAGGTGAATGGATATAGAATTTGGTTCATCTAAAAAGGAATACTACTCAGCAGTTTAAAAAAAAGGGAGGCTCAATAATATACATCAAGCGGTATAAATCGCATAGCTCTGTCTGCTGAGAGGTACTTGAAGTAATGATACCCAGTAATCTGAGAATGCTCAGATTTTAGTTCCTAAACACCATCCTTTAATTCAGGGAACTGGGGCCCTGTGGGGAAGAAATTGGTTTTAGAACTGGCTTGGAGAAATGTAAGATGAGCCAGAGGCACCAAAGAATAAGAAAGTGCGTGTCAAAAGGTCATGGGAGCCAGCCTTCCAGAAGAGGTGACCAAAACTAGGACAGTTTGGTAACAAAATAAATAATAGTTTTGACTTACAACCCAAGGAATAGTAGAAACCATTATTGATATTGATAGAATAAATAACAGGTAACAGCTCTTCTTTAGGGAGAAATTCTGTCTTTTTTTTTTTTTTTTTTTTTTTAATGGTACTGGGAATCGAATCGAACTTAGGACCTTGCACTTGCCACACAGGCGCTGTGCCCCTGAGCTATATCCTCAACCCCAGAAATTCTAATGAGTAAGTGTAAAAAGAATAAGAGGAATGGTACCCACATAGAACACCATAGTAGAGTGGCACCATATTGCAGGCAAGGCCAGTAGATAAATGCTACACTTAGTGAGCAAAAAGCTTAAGATGAAATGTGATACTTGCATAGCTGCAGAATGTCTCTCCCCAAGTATTTTTTCTTACAAAGCCAAAAATAGTATTTATACACTACCGTATCCTAGACAGTCGAGGTTAGCATCACCAGTAATAAGACAAAAACGGTGGCATGCCTTCTGACATGTGCTAAAAAGATTATATGGTGGTGTGATAGTCTTTCAAAAGTTCGGGCTTTCTGTCAGTGAATAAACATAAGACAAACCCAAACTGAGAGACATTCTACAAGATACTGAGAAGTGTTCTCTAAAAGTTCCAAGGTCAGCCAGGCATGCCAAAACACACCTCTAACCCCAGCACTTTTGAGAAGCTGTCACAGGAAGATCAGAAGTTGGAGCCCAGAGGACAGCTTACCAAGATCCCATCTCAGAATTGAAAAATAAAAAAGAAATAGCTCAATGTGAAGCTGTTGAATTGTAGCTCAATGTGAAGGCCCTGGGTTCACTCCCCAGCATAAATGAGGGAGGAAGGGAAAGAAAAACATGCCAAGGCCAGGAAAAAACAAGGAAATACTGAGGAACTATTGTAGATCAGAGGTGACCAAGGGTACATGACGAGTGAATGCATGTGAGATCCAGGGCCAGATCCTGGGTCTGAAAAAGGGTATTGGTAGAAAGACTGGTAAAACCCAGTAAAATCTAAAGCCTTAATGAGCGCTGCTGTTCTGTTAGTTTCAACTATTGTATGCTGTTTCTTAAGGATGTTAACCGTGGGTGACACTGGGCAGCAGTGAGAAGGAGCTGTCTGTACAGCTGCGAAGTCTGAAATTATTTCAGGATAAAATGTTTAAAATACATACACACACAGTAAAGAAATGTGTCCCAAGAGAGAAACAAGAGAAAAGGGCACTTAGGTGGCCATTTGGCTTACTTTTCAGGAACTGAATGTGTAATGTCTGCTATCTTTTAGAAATTAAGAAAAAAATTACAGTAAGTTCCATTTAATAAAGGCACAAAAATAGGTTTGTAACGAGAAACTGCGTTTAGACATTAGGAAACTGCTTCATAATATTATAACCAATTTTTTTTTTGGTAAAGAAATGAAGCCTTTCTGTAGGTAATTCAGAAAACTTGCCGTGTAAACTATTTACACTCTGATCCCTTCAGGTTAAAGGGAAAACTGTTTCACATACACGTAGCCGTGGTGTTTGACAGTACAGTATTCTATTGTGCATCTTGTAATTGGAGCTGTGTAGTGATCACGTATGTATAACACAATAGTGAGGCCGTGTTTAGGTACGGTGAGGTAGCAGTTAAGGCCCACATGATGGTTTTGCATCAGCTTCTTTCCTTTCATCCCATTCATTTGCAGAAAAACCTACCTCAGGGTTAGGACTTCCTATATCAGTGAAGACACTTTCCCCAGACTGAGAAAGAAACTTAACTTACTCAAGCAAAGTGAAAAAAACAAATAAACGAAAAAACCTGATGAATACATTGTACTACCATATTTTATAAATGTTTAAAGAAAAGAAGCGAATAGGTTTCTCTTTCCTGTTCACCTTTTTTGTTTTTGGTTTTTCTCCGGTACCGGGAACTGAACTCATGACCTTGCGCTTGCCAGGCAGGCGCTTTTGCCTCTGAGCTAAATCCCCAGCCCCTCCTGTTCATCTTTTATCGGCTCATTTCTCCTCATCTCATTGTTTTTGTATTCATGGTTTCTCTCCACTAAAATTATTTTATTAATGTGTGATATCTTATCTGCAAATAATAATCCTGTCGAAAGTGTTAGATTTATTGTGAAATGTTTGAGTTCCTGTTTCATAACACTGCTCTGGCTATTGTGGAAAGTAAAGCATACCACAGTTCTGGGCCTGCCAGGGAGCACAGAATCTAGCGAGGAGATACAAGGACATGTGTGACCAAGTGGGGTAGAGATGGGAGGACTAATGTAAGTACAGAATATTCGCCTGGTTCCAAATAGAGACTGCTGTCATAATTAGAAACTGTCTAAATGTTGCAGAAGTGTGACTCTGTGTAGGAGCAACCAGTTAGAGCAGATTGGGGGCGGGGGATGCTCTTCATTAAATCCTGGCCCTGAAGAATTGAAAAGAATTTTCTATTGAAAACTCAGCTACAAGTTTAAAGACAAGTAGTTTCTATTTATATTTTTGCATGCAATATCAATTTCTAGAGTTCCAAACAACTGTTAGGGCCCTAATACTATGTTTTTCTAAAAAATTATTGTTGTTGCAAGTGCCAACAGTCTTAGTAACTCTCTTATCCCTCTTATGTGCTGAGTACAGTCGGAGGAAGAGGAATTGGAGTTGGTGAGTGTGGGTTTCTGCTTGAAGGAAGTTGAAAAAGATGTACAAAGTACTAATTGTATTAAATGTTTTTATCTAACCAGTGTTCTTTTGTTACAAAGATATTGTTCTTATGTAAAAACACCATCTAAACACTTTGAATCATGAAAGCAATCTGCTGGTAGCACAGACTCTAGTTTTTCTGTTTAGAATTGTGTATGTAGGAGAGAACATTAGAATACAGCCTTTAAAAACAGTTGCTGTCCATGAGCACAGGATACTTAATTAAAAGATTTTTTTAAAGGAAAGATCCAGAATACCTTATATAGCTTTCCAAATTATTAAAATATTTTTAGAAAATGACTTCACCCTCAGAGTTCCTCAGATTGTAACACAGTCTTGTGTTATTTCTCTTTCTTTCAAAAAGATTACATCATTTCTGGTGAGGTCACCTTTTTCAGAGTTGGAATTATTTCATCCTGCATGAGACAATCTGAACCACAAGGGGGTTCCCTGTTTACTAAGACGAGTATCTGTAATTGAACATACTCAAGTCTACTCTTCTATCAGAAGATACTGTGTTCTTATAAGCAGCTCTTAATTTTTTTCTCCAAAACAAATGTTTATTGGCTTTTCTTTAGAAAATAAACCTGACTAAAAATAACTTGCAGCTGATGTGTTTCTTCTTTGGGAACTGTAACCCACACTTCACAGAAGTAATCATGTGCATTTAGAGTCAGCTGCTAATTAGATGACTGTAAGGGGAGTAAAAGGTTGAAAGTACAGTTTTTAGCATGGATGGGGTTAAGAGTGCATGACAGCATGGGGTAAAGGCATCATGTGTTGGTTTTACTAATATTTTATTATTACATGTTTCTGCATGCTCGTATGTTTTGAGCAGTTTATTTTCTTTTCAACTATAGATCTCTGTACTCTGTCCTTAAAATATGAGGTGATTCTTTATTTAGCTTTGAGATCACTCTCACAGTATTGGATGTGATTTTATACTGTTTAATTTAAATACACTAGCTACCTGTAAATGTACTGTTGGAAATATTTACTTAATTACATCATAATTATTAGTAAATGAAGTTAATAGTTCAAACCGAAATAATTCATTTAACATTAGATCTGTTTACTCCTAAGAAGTCCTAAATGCTTATGAGAATTATCTAGAACTATGTTGCCCTCTAGTGGTTCTGAAAGTCACTTACTCATAGAACCCAGGGCTCCTAAGATTGTGGGCTTTGATGGGTAGGGGACAGTGTACTGGAATGCCAGGAGAGAGTGAGGAGAGCCCAGACCAGCCCATCTCATATTGTATCTTTCACCTGGAGACGAAATATTGAAGGGAAAATTAAGTCCAAAGTACATCCCTATCTCATGAACTCACTGAGATTATGAACTTGATGAGACTAAAATGTTCTATATTTCCAGTCGTCATACACTGACTTCCCACTTCTCTTGAAGTACGCCTAAAATTACAGAATCTCAGAGATAAATTTCTGAAGACTTTAAAGTATAGAAATCATTAAAGTAAATGTCTGTGACTGAAAACTGTAACAGCCATTCATAGTCTTTAAGGTGTAAGCTAATTCAGATTTTAAAAGTTAATTTAAAATGCAGAGCTTTATGCATTGGAGTCAGACAGAATCAGAAATATAGTCTGTCGGAACCAAAAGGTTGGTTTAAATTGGCTTGTGCTCTAAAGGCGAAATCTTGGATAGCTCTAATCCAGAGTGGGTAAGGCCAGGTGCGCAAGGCCCCTGGGGCCTGTACCAGGGATTTTTCTGAAGAGGGCCAGGCTACAGATTCCTTTAGAAGCCTTGCAGTTCTAGGACGGAGCAGCTGTACCTTGTGATGGCTCTGAAAGATTACCTGTGGGTCAGAAGGGATAAATACATCTGTCTTTTATCACCAGTTACATAGAAATTGATTATACAGGGTTTCTTAGGACAGTAAGAATATTACCTTACATTTCTATAGCATTTCAGTTACTCAAACATTTCTAGCATATCATTTCATTTTATTTTCACAAAGCACTGCAAGGCAAGTGTGACAAAGATTTCTGTCATCCCTACATGAAAACTTCAAGGAGGAGTTAAAGCTTTCCCTGAGCTTAGGAAATGGTAAATCTGGGATTGAAATTTAGGTAATATGTCCAGGCCATGTAGTCTTTTTGATATCCTGTAATTTACAATAGAAAAATATGAACTGAAAAGAAACTAAACAGATCTGTATTCTCATCAGATTCCAAGTATTTTAAAAGTATTTAGATCTAGCCAAAGGCCTTTCTCTTGTGTCTTTCTGAAAACAGTGACAGTGGAAACTGCCCACATTCTGATTCTTTCCTGAAGGCACTGGATAATTCTGTGTTATGACTTAGGCCTCTAAATACAGTTACAGGCAGTCACTCTTCCTTTTATAAAGAAAAAAAGTAAGTTGAATGTGCTTTGGCCTTCCTGCATACTAGGGCCATGGAGTTTATTCTGTTCCTTTGATCCTTGATTTTGGAAAAACGTTAGAGTGCAGAGAAATTATTCTACCATACTCCTGCACATAAAGGACTAGCTTGATTGTTTAATATTTGACCTTTTTACTCATTCCCAGTGTGAATAAGATGCTATGTAGATGAAGTCAGTCAGCAAGCATTTAGTACTGCTCCAGTCACAGCCCTTTCTGTTGTTCTTCAGAAGCTCTCTACCCAAAGCCTGTCCATTCAAAGGCCCGGGAGAATGGGGGATACATGTCTGAACCAGCTGTTAAAAATAGGTCACTTGGCGTAGCATGTAAGCCCCTTCTTCTTGTCTCTGAATCTAGGAATCCTTTGTCGCTGCTGGCCAAGACAGGCTTCTGTCCCTTCTGTCCATTAATTTCTTAATAAATTGCATATACTTTTTAAAAATAAAAATAAATAAAATAGGTCACTTATAAGGCTGGAGGGAAGGAAAGCAGAATGTAAGCTGCACTTCAAGCCATGTTAATATTTAAATACTGTAAAGAAAAGTATTTTTCTATTCTTGTACTCGTGAACTTACAACATGTATATATACAAATGGCCTTTGCTGTCATGGTAGCCTGACAGTCTTTATAATGGCATTAACTCCTTGTTATGCTAACACATGAAAGGGTTATCATCCATAAGGTAAGTTTATTTTAAGGCTGTGCTTCTGGCATAAATAAACTAAAGAAAGGAGGAATGAATAATTAATATAAAAATAGGTCCCTTTAAATTAATTATTTAGTGAGCTCCATAGTATTTTTAAGATTTTCATATCATGACTGCTTCAGGAAATAATGACATTCACATAAAACTGTGAAAAGTGTCACATTTAAATTAAAAGTTATTTTTAAAATATTTAGTGTGGACATAAATACCACATGGTAACACTTTTTCTCTTTTCTGATATCTCACAGAATACCCAAAGGATAAGCAGTTCTCAAGCCACTCAGCCCCTCGCTACCCCTGTAGTGTCTGTGACAACCCCAAGTCTGCCTCCGCAGGGACTCGTGTACTCAGCCATGCCGACGGCCTACAACACTGGTGAGCCGTCTCCCCCTTTCCCTGGGCTGTATTTCTCTCTGCTTTGTGGTCAACATGTGCTTTTTTGATTTTGTTTGAAACAGATACTGAAACATTTCAGTATGTTGGAAAGATAATTTGAGTACTGTTTCTCCAGTGTGAACTTCTACTTATCTCTGACAGAGACACAAGTAGGTGCAGTATTACCAAAATGTGGCATGCACCCGCCACAGAGGACAATGGCCTGTTGCTCAGGTGGTTTTGGGGTTAATTTTGGTTTTATTTTCTTCTCATTTTCTCTTTTTTTGGTTTCTCGTTATACAGTGTTTTGCTCTTTCAGGATTTTGAAATAAGGTATTTGTCTTTCTGCTGTTAACTTGCTTTGGGAAAGTTCTGAGTTCCTTTGGGAGTGGGGGCGGGTGCTGAGTTGTGGTGGGCAAGCTGTGATTTCCTCCCTGTAACTACTAGATTGGTCTGCCTCATTTGTGGGTGAGGGGTGAAGCAAAGACCTTTCACATTTCTCCTCACAGTTAGTCCACTGAGAGGAGCTTTTCACTTACTTACGTTTATAGACGTAAGTAATAGACATTTCATCCTAAGATACCCTAATCTGGGGTCTATTAGGAAAGATAAAGAATACTACAGTGATGGGAAGGGTGCTGTTTGCCAACCCCCGGGTGTATGGAAACCCATTGTAGCCGGTAGGTTTCATTTGGATTTGCCATTCTGAGGAGGGCAGAATGTGCATGTGGTTCCCCTTTCTCCCCAGCTAAGCCAAACACCTGTTGTTTCAAAGAAGGAAAGTTCAAAGAAGGCTGTAGTTAAAGTATACCCAGCTAAATAGCCAGAGACTACAGTGCAGTCAAATGATGCTTTTATGATTGTCATACATAAACGGGTGGAGATCATCTCCGTTTTAGACATCAGGCTCAATGCTTTGGCACTGTGCTTTCAAACTGCTGTCTGAAGTTACCTGGGGAGAATGGAGCACTTGATGTATTCAACTGCCACTTCAGTTCTAAGTACTACTTTTTTAAGAACAGAAACGACTTTAAAAGGTTTTGTCAAAAAAGAAAGCTTCACAGGAAATGTTCTTTACCTTTTCTAGTAATCAGTATGGTGAAAAGCCCAAATCTGTCAACTGGATAGTGGCCTAAGGCCTGGATACTAAGCAGGGATAAGGCATTTGTAAACACTCTGTTTTGGTACGTTGTCACTTGAGAGGCATGCTGCATCTTTTCTCTCAAGGTTATTCTAGAAAAGGAAATAGGACTTACTTATCTTGGTCATCATCGAGGGGAAGTCCTAGGTTGTGATTTTTATTTTGCACTCTTTTGGTGGCACTAGAGATTGAACCCAAGTTTCATACCTGATAAGCACATACTATACTCTGAGCTACATCCTCAGTCCCAGTTCATACTCTGGAGGTTGAAAAGATAGCAGAGAAGAGAACGCAAGAGGCTGGATGCTCAGAGGAGAAGATAAGAGTCGGCCTGTATATTGAAGTTAGACTGCAGTTTGCTAAACATTTCATTGTAGGTGTTTTAGTATACTTAGAAATTGTACTATACTATTTTTAGAGATGATGTTAGGTTATAATAAATTACATACATTTATATTTCTATAATAAATATTTTAAAATACTACATACTGTGGAAGGAATTGCCAAAACATTTAAAATAGTAGTCAGGTCCCCTGGAAACCATCCATCACTCAGCTTCAGTCCCATCCCACCGTCTGACTGACTGTCTTTGCTCCTTCTCAGAACCCCTGTTTAGCTTCACCACGCCTTTAACTTAAGTCTCATTTGACTTTTTCTGTCTTGTTATCTTCTTTCATGTAGTATCTACCTTTCTGTACATACTTGATGTCAGACATGTTAGACAGCAGGTAAAGTGGTGAATAAATGGACAGCTTTTGAAATAAAAGTGAAACAATTATATGTGAGTGAATTCTGTAAAAACTTCCTCAGGGCCCATCAATAACATCACTCCCGGCTTCAAGACTTGTTCTTGCAGGTGATGTACGGATACTTACTGGACCCTGGAAATACAAGAGTGCATAGTCAACAGCGGAACACTGAGGTCTCTCAAGGGAGAAAGGTGTGGGACAGGTAGCTCTAGGAAAGATCTGTTGCTGTTATCTTCTGGGTCGCCTTGCAGCTAGGCGTGAGGGAAGTAAGCAGGACTCAGCCACGCCACACAGGGAGTCTGATCTCAGGGCAAACAGCAGGGGGAGGACAGAGCCATTAGGGTTGAATCTAGAGAGGTAAATAGGGGTGTATTGACTGTGCTGTATATTTTGTT
>NW_004955416.1:27044149-27063459 GCF_000276665.1 Chinchilla lanigera
TTTTTTGGTTTTTCTCCGGTACCGGGAACCGAACTCATGACCTTGCGCTTGCCAGGCAGGCGCTTTTGCCATTGAGCTAAATCCCCAGCCCCTGTGCTGTATATTTTGGATACTGTCATGAGAAATTGGGAAGTTTTTAAAGGTTTTTAAGTAAAGGAGTGTCATGATCGTTTTTGTTGTGTTAAAAAGATAATTTTGACTGTAGTATCCATAGGGGTAAACATGAGTGCCAAGAAACCGTGAGAGACTAGTGGCTGCTGGTGGTGTGGACTAGAATAGCAGCAAAGACAGTGAAGGCTGTGTGGGCAAAAGTAGTAGGCAGAACTGGCTAGACTTGGTGGTTGATGTGGAACAGGAGAGAAGAGCAGCAGCAAGGAGACACCCATAGGTTTCTGGCAAGAGCTGCTGGGCGTGTGTTGCTGCGATTTACCAAGGTACAGATTTAAGGAGGAGCAGGTTTCGAGGACAGCTGAGTCCAGTTTGGGCCATGTCAGATTGGAGCTGTTTGGAGAGACATCGATGTGGACATGTCACTAGGGTCATTAGAAGGGCCAAGAGCGAAGCTGGCTGTGGTAGCACACACCCAGGGTCCCCTCACTCAGGAGGCTGATGAGACAGGAGGATCACAAGTTCAAGACCAGGCTGGGCTACATAGTGAGCTCAAGGCCAGCCCAAGGTAGGGTAGTGAGAGCCTGTCTCCAAAACAGGGGGCAGGAGGAGAGATGAAGATGAAGTCAGGAGCTGCACCAGGGCAGGCGCCTCCATGGGGATGGCTGAGTCTTAGAGCACGTACAGTACAGAAGTATGGTTCCGATAGAAACCTGAGCACCAGTGTGCTGTCTCAACTCGGTTGCTCTTTTAAAACTGTTACTTCACTGGGAAGACCAACTTCTTTAAACACCTCTCTTGAGACATGTGAAAGTTAAAAGTAGAAGAGTTTTTGTCACCTCTCTTTAGAACTAAATGGAAAAGACAAGTGCTAATGATGAACTGAAATTTCTCTGTGTGAATAACTAATGTCCTGTGTCTTGGTTCCAGTAATTAGGACTAAAGCCTTCATGTAAAATGAATTGTACTATTCTCTTCTGTCCTGGAAAGTTTATTCACAGACTGGAGATGATTTTGGATGCAGAGTAGGGACAGTCTTAAAAAAAAATGCACTTGTATAATGATGTGCTTAATGTCTGTGTCACTAAGCTTGTCACCCCCATGAAAAGGGATTCTGGGTGTCTGTGAGTCCCTGCACTTCGGCAAGACGTTCTGATCCAGGTTCAGTCTGGGTGAACACCAGTGTTTCTCTTTGAGAAGGTAGTGGTCGCATTTAAAAAAAACAAACAATTGCACAGGCAGTTACCCAGCATAGCAATCTCGTCTGCCTTTACAGATTACTCACTGACCAGCGCTGACCTGTCGGCCCTGCAAGGCTTCAACTCCCCGGGAATGCTCTCTCTCGGGCAGGTGTCAACCTGGCAGCAGCACCCTCTCGGACAAGCAGCCCTCAGCTCTCTTGTGTGAGTACCTGAAAACTTTCCTCCAACCTTTACCCTAGCCTGTTATTCTTGTTTTCTGTCAGTTGTAAATTCTCGTGTGAGTAGGGCTGCAGTAATTCTTTTTTAGATGGACACAGTGTTGGGAGAAAATACTTTCTTAATACGGTTTTAGATAAGAGCTTGAATGCTGAGCAAACCAGGCGTTCCTTGAAGGAATTCAGGGAACAGGGGTTTCCTTTTCAGACAGACTGAGGTGGAGAGACTCAGCTGGTATCCAAGAAGGTTCCAAGGTACAGATGCCACCCCCATGCACCACCTTCTGTCCACTGACGGATAAGTAAGCCACCCACTTCCTCCCTGCCTCCTGACACCTGCCTCCGACTTCATTGCTTGGAGAGTGGCAGCTTGAAGGAATTCCGTTTGTTTTAGGGGCTGTCAGAAGAGAAAGATGAGCTATGCCTTTTGCTTTACCCCGGTTTCTTATGGGAGGAAAATGGGGATGGGTACCACATGTGTGCATCAGGCTCCATAGCACTTATGTGGTCACACACCATACTCTGTTCACAAAGAGCCCCTTCCTTATGGGCAGGGCACGAAGATGTAAGTGAAGAGGATTCACAGGCTCTCCAAGCATGAGGGAAGAGGATCAGGCCCTTGTAGAACCAGAGTGACAGTAGGCCATGGATCAGGTAGACAAGAGGAATCGGCATAGCAGACCTAGCTGGCTGCCTCAGCTCTGCTCAGTGTAGTAGGGACATGCCAGCTTCCCAACCAGGAAACCCGTTCTCCTGCGTTTTGAAAGAACTCCACATACATATTGTTACCAGTAATGTTAAGAGTTATGTCATGGGAAGAGGAACAAAGTATCTCAGGGAAAATTTTGGCTACACAACTCTTTGGCTGTCAGGTCTGTCCTAAGCACCCCAAGTGAAAACACTGAAAATAGACCTGGAAGCTGGACACAGTAGTATGTCCCTGCAGTCCCAGGAGTTCAGGGTCAGTGAGGAGAGAGCCCATCTCAGAAAACAGAACAGAAAAGCAAGTAGAAAGGGCTTGACAAAGTTGTTGGAAGGATAGGTGATGATGTGCCTGTTACTGGGCCAGAGCAGAGAAGACACCAAGGAGGAAGCGGCAGTGAAGAGATTTCAGGTTGCCGTGGCATTTAGACTGTTCACAGCACAGCATCAGACACAGAACTGTTTTTGCAAACTTGAGATACAAAAGTACACGATGGTGGGAAGTTCAGGTAAGGAGCACAGCGACTCAGCCGTATTAGTTTTTTTCTTCCTGGAAAAATGTCATTTCTTTGTGTGGCACACACTGCGGGAGATGCCCAAAGCCAGTCTTGAGGGATTCCAGCAGGATCTTAGGCTTGGCTCTTTCCAGCAGGCAGTACCGGTAGAATCACGTGATTAGTGTAGATGCGCTCACAAAACATCTCACCTCTCTCTTTTTTTCCTTCAGCACTGGAGGGCAGTTATCTCAGGGTTCGAATCTATCCATTAACACCAACCAGAACATCAACATTAAATCAGAACCAATTTCACCTCCCCGGGATCGAATGACCCCATCTGGCTTCCAGCAGCAGCAACAGCAGCAGCAGCCACCGCTGCCACAACCACCACAGCCCCAGCCCCAGCCCCGGCAGGAAATGGGCCGCTCCCCTGTGGACAGTCTGAGCAGCTCTAGTAGCTCCTATGATGGGAGTGACCGCGAGGATCCGCGGGGGGACTTCCATTCGCCAGTAGTGCTTGGCCGACCCCCAAACACTGAGGACAGAGAGAGCCCCTCCGTAAAGCGCATGAGGATGGACGCATGGGTGACCTAAGGTTTCCAGCTCGTGTTTGTACTTTGTGTTACTGCAGTGAACTGCCCTACGTATCTACATTGGCAAATAAGGTCATGAGTTAAATATATTTATATGTACGTACATACATATATATCCCTTTACATATATATGTATGTGGTGTGAGTGTGTGTGTGTGTGGGTGTGTGTTGCATATACCGAATCAGGCACTTACCTGCAAACTCAGTGTAGGTCTGCAGATGTGTGTCCCGTGGCATACAAAGCACCCTGTAGGCGCAGACTAGTCTGGCACTTCCTTGGACTACTTGTTTCATAAGATAACCAATTTTTGCAGAGAAATGTGTACCCGTATATAATTCTCCCACACTAGCTTGCAGAAACCTAGAGGGCCCCCTACATGTTTTATTTAACTGTGCGGTGACTGTAGTGACTTCAGAAAAATGCTTTGTAGAACAGAGCAGTAGAAAAGCAGGAATCAAGAAAGCAATACTGTACATAAAATGTCATTTATATTAATACCCAACCTGGCATGGGTCTCTGTTGCAAAAGGGTGCATGGGAAAGGGCTGTTGATACTAAAACAAACAAAAAAAGCCCCACACATAACTGTTTTGCACGTGCAAAAATTTATTGGGTCAAAGAAGTGATCTTTAGCTAATAAAAAAGAGAGAATAGAAAATACGCATGAGATATTCACAAAATACTAGCCTAGAAACATAGAGCATTAACAAAATAAAATTAATGTATTAAGTTATAATTGGAATATGTCAGAAGTTTCTTTTTACATTCATATCTTAAAGAAACCGATTTTAGCTCGTGTATATTTTATATGAAAGAAAACACCCTTATGAATTGATGACTATATATAAAATTATATTCACTACTTTTGAACACATTCTGCTATGAATTATTTATATAAGCCAAAGCTATACGTTGTAACTTTTTTTTAGAGAATAGCTTTATCTTGTTTTAACTTTTTAGTTTTATTTTAAGAGGGGAAAAAAACAAACAAAAATATCTTGCAAGCAGAACCTTGGAAAAAAAAAGCCATGAACACTTATTATTCTATATGTAAATTAAAAGTTGAGCCAAACTCTTTATGTATATAGCATCTTAAATATATTATCACCTTTGATGTAAGTACCTATGTATTGTATGGTCACCAGATTAAAAAGTATATTTTTGTGGATTGCCACCAATTTGGGGGGAAAAGGCAAAGTCCTTACTAAGTAGAGTATTCACTGTTTAATATTTACTATTTTGTTAAATATACTGTACTTTGGATTTTAATTATTAGCCCAGTTTTTTCAGAGGATTGTATAAAGGGGTTTCTCCCCTCACTGGTGGTGAATGTGTGATGTTACATTGTAATCTTTGTGCTGTATGGGGTGAACATCATATATTTTATATGTGTACATAAATAGCAGAGTGGCAAAAAAATGGTGTTAAGTTCATCCTGCATAAATATAAAATGTGTTGTAACAGATTTTATAAGGCATTATTTAAAACTTGCCTTTTGTGAGGAAAAATATAGTAGAAAAATATGACCTAATTTAATTAATATTAGAGAAAATGGGAAAACAGTAGATGAGCACAAAGGTTTTATAAGTGGTAAATGACTAGGGAAGAATACTCATGAGGCAAGGGGTCCTTTTTCCTTAACCCTCTCAAAGTAGAATATTGCAGCTGGTTACAAAACATACTACATGGTGGATTGTTCTGTGCAATAAGAGGACGCTCTGGTGTGGGGAGAAATGCTCTTACGGGGCAGGTCCTCGACGTGACACTTGCCGTCCTGGTGAAAATGAGTGCCACCCTCAGTTTGGATTTTCAGCAAGGCCTTACTCTCACAAGAAGACGGCTCATTGGTGATAGCGAGTTCATCTGTTTACTGGGCTTGTGCCATGCAAAATTCAAAGTCCCGTATATCTTTTATCATAGATTTTTAAATACTCCTTTCCGTGAGAAACTCAAAAGAAGGGTTTAAAGATTGCTGCTGTTTTATATTTTAAAATTGCTGAGCAGCTACCTACAATTTTTACTTACATTTTGTTTTTTTCCCCTAAATTACTTTGTATTTGACATTTTCCTCATCTGCTGTTTGTGACAAATCATCAGCCAGATTTCCTGACTGACACATAGGTATTAGGTACAGGATAAGCCTGTGGCATGCACAGGCTGCAGAATGCAGATTGGTGTTTTAGTGGCTCCTCAGTTTTAGTAGAAGCCAAAAAGGGTGGGGGGAGTAATAAGCTGTCTCCTCTCTTCAGCGTGAACATTTGGCTCTAATCCAAAAAGGATTGGTTTTTCTTTTAAAATATACTTAATTTACTGGCCTGCTTACAGGCGCATTTCTTCGTAAGGTCGCACCTAGTCAAAACAAAGATGTTGGTCTCCCAACAGTGAATTTCCAAGATAATCCTTACCACTTTGTAAACCATTTATAGCTTTGAAAGTGTTAAGTGAGCCTTTCGTTACTATTTATGCATGTTCATGAACTTCTGCTGTATATTGGAATAGGAGTTAACACATTCACATTTACTGTCTATTTTCTTGTGTGCCTTATGAGATGGCTTTTCTGACTGTATCTCAATAGTCTTTCTTTCTATGCAGGTTTATAATCAGTACAACTACTGTTTTCTAAAACAATATTACACAAGGCTCGGAGTTTGTATTTAAATTACACTGACCAAGGAACAATGTATTCCATTTTCAGGAGCTGAATATTTGACTGTTAACCTTTTCCATACGCCTAGTGTGACTTGGAGCATACGGACTCAGCAGACATCCCCCACCCCCTCATGTGCAGACACATCCACGTCCACATCTCTTGGCGGAAACGAGCCGAGAATGGGAAGACACTAATGGCGTTGCTTTAAAACCAACTTTTCTTACCCTTTTAGACTTACGTGTTTTGTATAAGACACCACTGCAGGAAAATTTTATCCCTTCAGATGAAGTATTTTATTACTAAAAGACAAAAACAAAAAAAGCTTACATTGCACTGGTTACAGGAAGTTCCCAACAGCTGCACTTCCTTCAGTACTCTAACTGGTACTGCACAGAAAGTCACCATTGTGTGTACACAGATGGTCCCAAGCAAAACTCCATCTTTTGAGCCCTAATGATGTCCATTGTGTTAGAGACTAAATCAGGGATTTGTTCTATAGGAACAATTCATGTTTTACCATTTCCTTTTAACTGTAAGGACAACTAATCACACATTAACATAATTTCTGTATTAACCATCATGCGCACAAGAAATACATAGTAAATAAGGAACCTGAAAACTCCTGGCATTGGATCATAAAAAGCTAGATGATTGGAATGTGAAAATGATTTTACAAATGTAAAACTTTTATTTCTCTGTAGAAACTTTCTTCACTTTGCTGTGCAAGAAGACACTGCTTTGCTATATTTAAAATGGCTTTTTTAAAAGAGATTTATGTATTTGGTAAATGTTTGTAGTCAACAGTTCACACGAGAAGCTGTACACGGTTTGATCATGTAAAACCGTTTGGCGGCACAAGCTGGACTTTGTTGCCATCGTTGAGATGAACCTTTTAAGAAAAATAAGTTAATCTCAATTTTTCCCTGAATGTGTTGTTTTTTCTTCATTATATAATAAATATTATAGTGAACTTTCTATCAAATGGTTAAGACAATGCTAGAGGTTGTTGTAAACTGTCTCCTGCATTCACTCCAGTAAAGATGGACTGGCTCTTACTTTGCTTCCAGACTCTGTCATGTTTGCCTGGGGGAACAAGAAGGTGCTGGCTTTGCCACCAGCCAGCCTCTCCCCCAGAAGCTCTCTGCCTTCCTGCTGCTTTCACAGGACCCTCTTGAACCTGCAGGTCCTCTTTCCTTGTGTTTAGACATAGGCAGGGAAACGTCCAGAGGCCCTGGCAGTCTCACCCTGCTAGCATGTAGGCAGCACTGGAGCCTTTGGGAGCCAGCTAGCCAGCCAGGCCCCAGTGGGGTTAGTGTGGCTGCTCTGCGCTCATGGATGTGGCTCTGTTAGATCCGTTCGGGCTCCAGTACTATGCAGGAAATACCCCCAGAGTATGCTAAGTGTGCTAAGCGAACGATCGTTAGCTTCCATTTATCTTTAAAGATGAGGGCATGAAAGGTTTGTCCAAAATGCATGCATAATGCTAAAGTAGAAGAAGCAGAAGACATTTACTTTGGATTTTGACTTTCAGAAGTGGTAGTTGTATATTCTAGTATGCTGGTAGGTACTTCTCCAGTGATAGCTTTCTTGGTCATAATTCAGCTAGAAAATGAAAAATATTATCTAACCTTGCAGTGGGAAATGTTTCTTCCTCTCATTTGCCTTCTAAGCCAGCTCTGAACTAAGCAGATTCTTGGTGTCAAATTGTTAAAAGCTAAATTTTTGTGCTGGTTTCACATGGCTGACTGCCGTGGAGCTCTTATTAGCAGGTTTTGAAAGCTGGCTGAGTCTTGTGGCTAAAAATACTCTAATCACAGCTGCAGCTACTTAAAATCAATTCACTTCAAGTTCCCAGTCAGCTCCCACGGGTGCCCTGCTCTAGGCTTTATCTTGTTTTTAAGCTGATTGTGTGTCTGACTGGCACCAGCCATGAAAATGATTTCCAGTTGGAGCCCTGTGCCAGCTGGAAGGCTGCAGCCCACTCCCGTCCACCTGCCCAGTGGCTCACAAGGGGCAGCTTAGTTGTGGACCTTTCTGTTGTTTCTCATGATTGGAATGAGGTGGTGCATTTCAGCAAGAATACCACCGAAATGATACACTCCCTGCACTATGGGATTGTGATACCCATATGCCTTATTACAGACAATTATGTCTATCACATGGGTGAATGGTTCCTATCGGGTTTGTCCACTGCAGAGCTACTGTCTTTCCCTTTGTAACTGGGAAACATCTCAGAGATTCTTGGAGACTATACAGGTTCCTCCTTAGACGCTGACTTATAGATTTGGCATCTTGTCTGCAAACACTGTTACTGCACTGGTTGCCTATTTTCTTGTACATCTATGAAACAGGGTTCTACTGTGAGAACAGTTGTCATTCTGCGCAAATGTGATTATATTTTTAAGGACTCATGGATATTTTACAGATTACAGTGCAGTACTATCATTCCAGCCTTCAGTTGTAGCTTTGGCCATTAGAAGCTCTATCAGGTAGACTCATGTTCTTTGGATCTCTGTTTTCATCCCCTCTGGTAAGTCCTTACTTTGATACCACAACATTCGCACACTGATCTTGTATTTTCCCTCTCCCAGTATTGACTCAGCCATTTCTTTGATTCCTGGTTCATTTTATTGGTGAATGGTATTTTCAAACCAAGATCCGGGCAATTGCTATTCAGGTGTCACTGCAAGTGGGCCCTCTGCAGATAGGTCAGGACATGTCAGTGTGCGGCACATCCATGTTCTGCAGGTTTATCTTCGGACTCCAGTTCTCCAGAATTTGTCTTGCCTTTTCTTAGTTGTAGCATTTTTCTCTATGGTAAGAAACCCAGCTGTCACTAACAGGCTTTTCACTTGTTCAGTGCTAGTATATGGTTTCAGAATTGTCAACCCATACCTGTGTAATTACTGACTAGAGCACTTAGATAGTTGTTGTTTGTTTGCCTTTGGCCTTAAATTATCTAGTCAAGGTAATGTTTTTCCACAGATACTTTTAGTTCCCAGCCCGCTTCTGTGATTGTTACTCATTGGTAATACAGCTAGGTTCGTGTGTTTATCCTATTTTGGGTACCCTTGCCACGTCATAGTTGGTTGTAATTATTTCTTTGGAGGTATATGAAAGGTAGCTGAAGCATTACTGTATTGCTAAGAGAGCTGAGAAATGTCACTGAAACCCTATTTGCAGTCCCCTACTTTGCCCACCAGCTCCATACTGATAGCCAAGGTTTTAGTTTCTGGTGTAATCCTTTGCAAGCATCAGCAGCTTTGCTTTTTCTCACTTAACAGTGTACCTGGAAATCATTCCTCAGAGACATTTCATAGAAATTTTCATTTCTGTTTACAGCTGAATAGTGCTCCATGGTGTGGATGTACCACGGTTCACTAACCCTACATAAGCATTCAGGTTGCATCATTTTTGAATTATCAGTGACTGACTTTATGCATGTATATTCTTGTACTGTTACAGACTTGCTCATCTTCAGGAGAGGTTCCGAGAAGTGGGATTGCTGCGTGACTTCATGTGTAGTTTTGTTAGGTGTTACCAAATTGGCTTCCAGAGTCGTACCAATTGACATTTCCTCTAGTGGCGTAGGAGAATGACTGTGTTCCCACAGCCTCACCAACTGAAAGTGTTCTGATACTTTATATTTGTACCATCCTGGTACATGAGATACTTGAGAAATTGTATGTCAGTGTTAACTTGCCTTTATTACAAATTATTCTAAACATTTTTCTTATTTGGGGGGTGGGATCTGCTTATCTTGTTCCTGTTTGAGTGTTGGTTTTCATCTCTCAATTTTTAAGAGTTTTTTTATATTGGGGAATTAGTCCTTTGTTACAGCGATTATCAATGTTTTGCTCCAGTTTGTCTGGTCTTTTGATTTTTTTGTGCATGGTATTCCTGTCTTGCAAAATTTTATTATTACATAATCATTTTTTTATCTTACTGCTTGTGGATTTTGAGTTACATTTAGAAATTTTCTCCCTGCACCAAGGCTACAGAAAAATTCACCAATGTTCTCTTATATGGGTTTTGTTTGGGTTTGGTTTAGTTTATTTGGTTGGTTGGTTTGGACAGACTCACCATGTAGCCCAGGTTGGCTAGAACTTGCAATCCTCCTGCTTCAGCCTCCAGAGTGCTAGGATTACAGGCCTGTGCCACCAGACTCTTAAATTTGCTTTGGAATTTAACTTTTCATATGGATCTAACTTTGATTTTTATAAATGGCTAATTGTCCCCATTTATTAAATACCATTTATTTAAAAGCATGTTTTTACCCCACAAATTTTAGATGGTGCTCAGTACTGCCCAGAAATGTAGCTACAATTCCATTATGTTGGAGTGCTCTCTTTAGGACATCACTATTTCAACTCCTCTCTATTTGGAACTCCATGACTATTTCCTCTCCATAACTGGTCACTTCCTTGCCCATTGAGAAAACAATTTCAGTCAAAGGAGATGTATCGAATCTTCTCACCAGGAAGTCCAGCAGTCTGTCTGCATCTGTGCGTACAAGCTGTGCCTTCCATTCAGGCGCTGTGGATGGACTGGCCATGCCTTATTAAGGTGAGCCCTTGTGTGGGGAATCTCACCCTGTCTGTCCTTCTCAAGGTCTTCCCTTCGGCAGCTGTCCCTTTCTAGAAGCATCACTTTCTCCCATCTGCTCTTTCCCATCAGAAAAGCCATGTGAACCATGGCTTTCTGTTACCCATTTCAAACATAACAACTGAGCCTTCTTTCCACCAACTACCCACTGTTACCTACCTGCCACACTAGGGCTTATATGAGCATCATCGCGTCCTTTCCAGAGTGCTACAGTCCATACTCGATTATTTGCCATAAATGACATAAGCTGAGAAAGACAGGAAGTCACCATTCTACAGGGCTATCAAGACTGAGAAGAAATACAGAGAACTTTGGTGGAGAAGAGGGGACCAGAAGATCTGTCGATGATCAACAAAGAAGTATAGTAGGTGCTGTGTTCTCCCAACAGGTGCGCCATAGGAGCTGGAGGACTTGGGGGCAGGGGGAAGAGCTGGGCTTTCGAAGTGGCAACAAAGAACATGGAGAACCGCCACTTCCTGGACTACTGTACATGGGCTGCCCTTCCGTGCCAGCTACTCAGCTGAGTACTACTCCATCCAAATGGAATTGTGGGGCAAATGCGGCAGGAATCGTGTGGGGCCAGGTTCTGGAGATGTGGCATTTGATGGGCCATGGGAAGCAAGTATTAGAAAGCTGATGAGCTCTGACATTAAGAACAGTCACATCAGTTTCAGAGAGGCTTGGGTGGAGGAGGGAAGACCTTAGGAAGCCATTGTCTCGGTACCCATGAAATCATATTTTTGGTAGTACTAGGGATTGAACCGAGGGACTTCACACCGTGCACATCCCGAGCCCTTTTGCTTTGTTTTGTTCTTGAGATAGGGTCTAAGATGCTAAATTGCCAGGGCTGGGCCTGAACTTGTGATCCTCCTGCCGCAGCCACCCACAAGGCTGGGATGAACAGGTGTGTAGCACTGTGCACAGCTCCTGTGGAATTTCATACTGGTGACAGGACAGGGAGGTCTGGCACCAGTGAAAGGAGTTTTATTATTTACCGTGCCCTCTCATGCCATCAGAATCCTGTTTGGAGCTCATTTAAGTCGCTTCGATCTGTGAATTTATACATTAAACTTAGAAAAATTACAGACATTAATTTTTCCCTGTTTATTCCTGTCTGTATACACATATATTGGACCATGTGATATTCCAAAGCTCTTTATCCTTTTACTCATTTTTCTATTTAATACTCTCTTTTATTTTGGCCAATTTTATTGCAGTTTTTTTTGTTTTTTTTTTTTTGGTGAGGCTGATTCATTAGTTCTGTTAAGTGCATCTTTCTTTATAGGTGTTCTTAATCTCTAGAATTTCTGTTTGGATCTTTTTTATACCTTCCACTTCTTGTTCATACAGCCTAAGCATAAGGAGCTGATTTGCAATAGTTTTAACTACTAATTCTCTCATTTGTGTCATGCTGGGTCTGTTTTGTGGGCACGCTCCCACCCCCATTACGGGTTGTGGTTTGGTTTTGTTTTACATGCCTGGTCATTTTTGGCTGGATACTAGACACAGTGAATTTTGTGTTGGGTGGTAGATTTTGATGCCTCCCTTTCAGTATTTTTTTGCTTTACTTGGGACGTACATAGAATCACACTGATCCTTTATAAGTTCAGTCACCTTCATAAAATCCCCTAAGTACAAAACTGAGACAATCAGCTCTTAAGGTCTCCCCTCCACCAACCAAACCTCCAAAGCTGAGGGTACTGTTCTTCATTTCAGTGAGCATAAGTTCTACTTCTGACTTTCAGTAGCTTCCTGTTGTCCATCCAACAAGCCCAGATCACTTAAATGTGGACCTCTGGGCTTGGACGCAAGATGAAAAGTTCCTCATGCAGGATGGTGATGTGATTTACAGTCTGAACATGTGCATGTTACACTCCCAACCCGGGTTATAAGGACTCCGGTACCACCATCATCGTCGGCATTGTTGTGAGGGAGGGCATCCTGAGGGCTCCTCAGTGGCACCAGGGTACTCAGCTGGCTCTGGGGGCATAGATGAAAACAGGTGCCCTGCACACTGTGCCCCACCTGCATGCTCTGCTCAGCCTGGGGAAGCCAGCTGACCTTCCTCTCTGGAAATTCCTCTCTTCAGGAACGAAGTGGCTAGGGGAGGCTCCTTTACCGACAAAATCAGGAGCTAAATTCAGTTGATTTTACACTGGCAAAAGACAGGTACATGAATGCCGATTCTGCAGCTCCTGGCATTCAGGCAAAGCGTTTGGGTTTCTTACCATTACACTGGCAATGTCCCAGTTAGGTCCAGAGAAACTGGCGTAATTCCTCTCCTGCTGCCTTCCTGAAGAAGCCCTGCCTTGAGAGGCCTGCGTGGCCTCTGCACTCCAGTCGTGCTCCAGCCCTCAGGGCCTCCCCCAGGCCGGCACAGGAGTCGGGCAGGTGGCGGGGACTGAGGGGCAGAGCACAGGTTTCCAAGCCCATCCACCTGGGCCGGGTCCTGGCGGCGCCACGGACCAGCTGCGTGAGCTGATTTCCATCTGCAGAGCGGGGAGAGTCAGTGCCCACCTCCAAGGAGCGTGAGGGCAGGGTGGGTTCCTGTGTAAGCTGTTGAGCCCTGTGGGTTACGTTGCTATTGCTTCCCTCCTACGGCTGCAGCCCATTCTTCCCCAAAGAGATGGCATGACTCCTTGGGCTTTCCTACCGCTGAGCTCAGCCACCTGCCCCTGCCGCCCCCAAGTGGCTCCTCTCTCAATTTCACGACCTTCAGGCCGGAAGACCTGGTACAAAGACACCCTCCTAGAACAAGCCGGGAGTCCAGTCTGTCACAGTGCCGTCCTTAGGCTTCAACTTTAAGCACTGTTTTCCACCAAAAAGATGAATTAGCTCTTGAAAATATCACCCAATGACACCAAATGTAAATTACAGAAGATGAACTCCGTATTTCTCATTCGTACCTCACAAAAGAGTTACAAAGCTTATTAGGCGGGCTGGCTGGCCGGGGTGTGGCTGTCCCTCATCTGCCCATGTAAGCTGGGTACAGCACAAGCCCTGGCTGCTGGGTCCCAGCAGAGCTGGGGACGCCGGCCTCACCCTGGACACACACTTCCGCCTTCTTCACCGCCACCCTCACCTTTTCATTCTCAGACACCACCCAGGTTTAAAAAGCGGGAATCATTTGTCCTTCACAGAAGGAAGTATTTTATTCCACTTGAGAAAAGTAAAAGATACAGATGTATATGCTTTGCCTGGCAAAAGTGAACTTCCCAAGGGACTCGGCCCTCCCTGGTGAAGTTACAGTCCACAAATGTGAGAGAAATCTGAGGCCCCCAGCAACACAGCAGACATTTAGCTGGAAGAACATTCACGTGATCAAAGTGTTTGCTGCACCAAGGTTCACGGGTTCCTTTTATCCGGAAGATCATCCTGGTTTCTTAGGAAAACGTTTCATTGTGAAGATGAGTTAAATGTGCTGAACTGCACTCTAGGCCAGTTTCACACAAACTGAGAGAAAGAAACTGGAAACCTATCTCAAGTGCTCTTCTGCCACCCTCCCCTCCTCTTCCAAGGTGGGATCATTTACATTTATCTTGTGGCCTCAGGTATCGAGTGCCATGCCAGCGCCTCAAGGGCAGCATTTCTGTGCATTTTCCACACACCTTGTGGTGGGAGCTGTCAGCCCCTCCACCCTTCCTGCCCCTCCGCACCCACACGCAGCGGGCTGGTGTCTTGCCAGAGGAGGGCACAGGCAAACCACTGGGCCCACCTCCCCGTGGCAGCCACGGCCACTTTACTGTGATTTGGGTACGTGTCCCCCAAGGCCTGTGACTTAAAAGGCGTGGTCCTCAGCGTGGCATTATTTCGAGGTGGGGCCTAGTGAGAGGAAGTTAGGCTGCTGGGAGCAGTACCCTGGAAGGGGCTCTCGGGACCGCAGGCCTTCCCCTCTCCCTTATTTCCCAGCCCCGAGATGACATCTGCTCCACTACACACTCCCTGCCATGATGTGCTACCTGGCCAGAGGTCCACACCAACAGGCCAGCCGATGGTGGACATAAGCCTCTGAAGCCGTGAGCTGAATAAACCCTTTCTCCTTCTACATCGTTGTCTCAGATTGTATTTAGTTACGGTCACGGAGCGCAAATACTTGCATCCCTCCACGAAGTGTCTGGTCTTCACATTACGAGCTACACTGTGTACAGAGGGTTCCCCCAGGGCAGCGATGGCGAACCTGTTAGAGACCAAGTGCCCAACTGCAAGCCCAGACCCACTTAGGTACTGCAAAGTGCCAGCACCTCAGTTCAACCTCAGTCCTGAGGTTTTAGTTTAGAAAAACCAACCCACACAGTAACATCTTTTGTCTTAAATGAAAAGGAATACGTGTGCTATAGGTTCACCACACTGCGCCGGGGGCATCGGCACCCAAAAAGGCCTGTGTGTGGTGGGAGCAGCAGGAAGCACACTGCGTTTCTGGTGGCAATGCCTACAGCGAGGCAACTGCCCACACCTTGGCGACGGGCGCATCCTTCCTGCCACACTCGAGCCAGCATGAGCCCCCTTAATAGAGAGGGTCTGGGCGCCATGGCTGTGGGGGTGCTCTTCACGGGAAACGAGAAGCCGGCTACACGGACGGGAACTGAGGAGCAGAACTGCCATTTACCCAGCAGGGAAGCACTGTGAGCGGGGTCGCTTCGCTCCTCGAAGTGGCAGTGCTGCAATCACACGAACTGATGGGGCAAAGAGGAAGTAAGACTCCTTACAGCTATAACCTGTCACTTTCTCAGTCAGGGTGACAAACTGTACTACTCCACAGCACCTTTACTGGGGAGACAACACTTCTCAGAGCAGTCCAGGCCCCTCTGGAGCGAGTGCGGACACTAACAGGCAGGTGACCGGACCTGACCCCAGGGACGCCCACACTGCCGCTGCCTTGGCGGAGGCCAGTCCTCTCCCTCCGCACAACCAGCTTAGGGCCCGGGCAGGGCTACTGGGAAGGCACAGCCAGCCAGTCCACTGAGCGTCTCGCAGTGCCAGTGGTCCCCCTCGCGGCACCGCCTTGGATACCGAGAGGCTGAGGGCAGCGGTGTTCGGGACCCCGCAGCCCGGAGTGCGTGAGCATTCCTCGGGGCTGGTGCAGTCAAGAGCACGTGACCTGCAGTCGCGCCTATACATCTCAGGAAGCAAAGCGCAGCACCCAAGGACACAGCCAGGGACAGCTGGTGGACAGCAAGCGCCCGCTGCTGAAGTGGGGCCGCCTCTCCAGAGACGGCGGCCTAGTTCCCTGCCAGGGCGGTCTGGCTGACCTGGCTGTCTGCAGAGGCGAGAGTTGGTAGGGGAATCGCTAATCTGGGGGCTTGCCCTGGAGCCACACTTGATGCCATCAAGCCATAGGGGACAGCAGTTGTATTCAAGCCGTTAGGGGCCTCCCCACTAGCTTGTATTTTAAAATAGACCAAATAAAACACGGGCAGCACAATCCCAACCAGAAGCATGATGAAGACAGCATTCCACCACTGGATCCCACAGTCGGCACCGTCTGCGGATGTCTTCGGGGCTGCCAGCAGCAGCGGCTGATCGGGAGCGTCTACACAGCAGCCCTCGCCCAGGAAGATCTCTGACTGCACCGCACGCTCGATGTTCTGGTCAATGCCCTTAAAGAAGTCTGTCAGCTGGCTGGCCTCGGTGTCAGCACCTGCAGCCACACTGTCGGCGCTGGGAGCTTCCACGAAGGTCACTCTGGTCTCTGAGGACGGGCCTGGAAGGGGCTTCAGTTCTCTGTGGGTTTCTGTGAGGATCCCATGACTTTTCACGGGAATTTTAATAGATTTCAAAGCATATAAGTCTTGTTCTCTGATGAAGTTGTTAACTTTCTTAATATCTGCAACCTAGGGGAGCCACGAAGACACACATCATGAAGTAAGTGAAGCTTCTTAAAACTACACACAGTCACACCCAAGTGGCCCTTACCCTGGCCGGATAAAAGGGCAAGTGCAACCCAGTCAGGCTGAGTTCCCCTACGCTGAGGGACTTTGTTTTTGCTTGGCTTTTACTCAGCCCTAATGGACAGCTTAGTGATCAAATGTGCCTATAGATTTACAAGTCGGAACAATTTCAGGTCCGTTTTGGAAACTGTTTCAAGTGCAACTGCAACAAAATGCTTTTAGGTGAAACCCCATCGGGACACTAGAATGAACTCAGTAGCCCTTGCTGGTGCTTTTAACTTTGAGGCAACAGTGCCCCCATCTGCCCGACTTCCTTCTCAAGCCAGAACCCAACTGAACTGCTGCAGGGAAAACCTCAAAGCCTCCACCACTTCTAAGGACATCAGGAGCCAGTCCACCCGTAATACCCTTTGGCAGATGTGCCCTCAGCTGGTACCATATTTTCTTTCTCAAAAGGGCTATATGATGTGTATTAACTTTGACTAAGGTTAATTCACCTTGAAGAGATCACATTTCTTTCATTACCCTCATCAATCAAGTTGAAGATTATGGACAGATTTTCAATTGTCAGCTTAGGCAAAACGTTACATGTATTGCCCAGTTTATCTGTGTTTAAGATAAGGTTGAGGATAAACTCCTTTCTTAAACCTTAAGATTTACTAAGAGTGGGGCAAATGTAAGTCAAAAAGTAAACGCCCCCTCAAGCTAATGTTTGAAATTTTTCCAGAATTACTGTAGGTGAACTATAAAGTTTTAATTTGCAAGTGAACTTAAACTCAAATATAAATACAGCCCACAGACCCTCAGACAGAGCTTCATTCACATCAATCATGCCTGCTATTGTAATTATTTAGCAGCTGTTTTCATCATTTCATTGAATTGAGGTGACATTTTTCATTGTTTTCTGAACCTAACGCAGGAAATCCTTGAGATGTCTTGGTCTTTGACTTAAACTAAAAGCAAATATATTTATTTCAAATGAGCGAAACTGATCAGTTGCTGGAGGCATTATACATTCTCGGTAGGTTTATTAGGTATCACCATACCAACAGGCCTATGCATACGTATGTACCGTTTGTTTTTCAGCCCATGTTCTATAAATCACAGGAAGTCAACCATAAAAATCAGTACAATTTAAAGATGCTGTGTGTCCCTAGAAACTGGCCTGCACTTCCCCAGAAAGACACAAATACCCCACATGATCGTTTCAGCGATTAGACCTTGATAGACAAGTGACAAATACTTCACAAGGTTTTTTTTTTTTTAAATACTAAGTAGCTTACACAGCCTTAGCGAAAGCTGTATCTACTGCACCGTGTTAGCAAAATGAAATAATTTCACTGCAGGAGAAAATGAGGCAATTCTATAAATACTTTCCTACTTACTTTGCCACTGTTAATCACTCTGAATGCTAAAAACATAATTAAAGAGAAAAACAGAGTTATATAGATACACAGCACAAAGACCAGATCATGCAGTTCTAAGAGAGAAGGTAAATGTCTACCACGTAAGCACAGCCCAAAATGTCGGAAAAATTAAAGGTAGCGAGAAAAGCAAACACACCAAAGAAATCTTGGACACATTCTTCCTGGCATATTCAACCCTCTAAGGTCTTACATAAAATGTGCTCAAAAGAAGAAAAAAGGTCTCTGAACTCCTGTGTTTTCTGCTCTGCAGAAAGGAAATGCACCATTCTGGGGGCTTCCGGCTCAACAGAGGCACCTCCTGCTGCTGCAGCAGGGCTCTGGTCACCTATGGGGTCAGGAAGGGCACCAAGGCCTGGCCTGTACGAGTCCTTCCGTGCTGCTGAAGGCGGGAATGGAGCGCGGGGGCGTCTTACTTTGCAGCCGTACTGCAGAGCCAGCTTGTTGAGGTTGTCTTCCTGGGCCAGCTCCCGCTGCAGCAGCACCACATGCCCTGGTCTGGGCCGGTGAGCCTGGTGGGCACTGTTCTGGAGCTCTCTGCCCCGCGGGCGCAGAACCACATGCTGCTGCTGGGTCTCTTCCTCAGAGGAGTCCTCCGAGTCCCCACTGCCACTTCTGAACATGTAAACGCGACTGCTCGGGGTCCTACAGACAGCGGCTGGGCCTCGGAAGGTCTTGGTTAACGCCTCCTTCTGCCTCATCTTCCCTGAAAATCAAACCCCAGTGTTAATCCCCGCGCAGGACACGCACCCCCTGGCCTCATGAAACGTTAGCAATTACTCCTTTCTCTAATTACTGCAAATACTCAACAAATACCATCAGCACAAAAAACGGGAATGTCCTTACGCTGAGCTGGAAGGAGGCAGGCAGAATAAAAACACTTTTTTTTTACATTGTATACGTTTCAGCAGAAAAAAAGAGATCCTCTGTGCTCCCCTTATCCCTCACCCATCGGCGGGGATCTTCGCAGTGAGGGCTAAGGACTGTTCTGTTTCCTTACATGAGGAAAATTGAGAACCTCTGTACAAAAATCTCATTGGCTCCTTTATGCACTCCACGGTATCTTCACTAAGGCACCCGATACTCTGCACACATGCTTAGTGTGTGAGACTAACGTGCTGTTACTCTGACACTGGTTGATGTGTTTCACACGCGGGGCGAGGGAGGGAGAAAAAACGCCTGTGGACCTGAGAGATTCGCCCCTTTCTCGGAGGTCACTGCCTTCACTACACCCCCGTGTCCGTTTCCATCTACTGCCAAAGCCACGAAGCATCCCTCTCCCTCGCCAAGTAGCTCGAATGAGATTCTAGAAATGGAATCTGAAACCTGGGACTAACGGCATCGAAAAGTCGGCAAGGAGCGCGATCGAGCCGCAGGGCGCGGTGCGGGCCGGTCAGCAAGGCTGGGCCCCGGCCCGGGCCCTGGG
>NW_004955416.1:27063696-27137291 GCF_000276665.1 Chinchilla lanigera
CCCGACTCCGCGGCCCCGCCGGCCCCTAACCAGGCCGCGGCCCCCTCCCCCAGGCCGCGCTACCTCGGCTCCCAGGCTCCGCCGCGCCCCGCTGCCGTCGCCGCTGCCACCGCGCCTGGCGATTGGCTGTGAAAATCAGGTCTTCCGGGGGGCGGGGCCGGAGAGACAACCAATGAAATCAGTGAACGGGCACCAGCGCGAGCCAAGCGATGCTGAGAGGTCAGCAGGGGACAGGCAGGGTCCGGGGGCGGGGCGAACCGGGAGCGGGGCGGGGCTTCAGCTCCCGGTTGCTCCTCGCCCCGCCCACCCGCTGACCGGTAAAGGCTGCGCCCGCAGTTTTCCTTCGGGTTCCAGAGGTGAAGCAGTTTAACTCCTTCCGGGCAACTGTCAGGCTTTCCGCTGAGCCTCAGCGTTCTCAGTCGCAGAGGCCTTTGACCCGCCTGCATGAGACGATCTGTTGGCAGAGAGCGGATCCCTAGGAGTCCCTGTCATCTCCTAAGATCCCCCTCTGGCGTGGGGTCTTTCTACGTGGATGATCCCGGGATCAGAGGTTGCCTTGCCCTCGAGAATAAAAAGGAAAGTTCAAGAATGTAACACACTGACAAACTCAGATATACATAGTTTTCAGGTGTCGGGTAGTGGAGGATCTCGTAAGTTTAAAAGTGATAGAACTGTCACTCCGCAAGACACAAATGTGGAAACTTCTCAAAAAAGGAAACCAAAATACAAAGCAAACAGTAATCTAGGGGAAAATGTGTAAAAAAACACAGCCGAGAGCTAAAATCCTTAACCAAAAAGAGACCTTGTCAAAGGAGTAAGGAAGACAGCAAGACCGCAGGAGATGGGAAACTCCCCAGAGAATACAGACAGTCCGCAGTTGGGACGGGATGGGGGGATTGATTAAACTTCAGTTGCAATCAACCACAAGGCGAGCATTAACGTAACAAGATCCCGGGAGGACGTGATTTTCCATCCCACCTAGAATGAAAATAAACCGCACGTGGTGGCGCACGCCTGTAATCCCAGCACCTGGGAGGATCGACGTGCGTTCAAGGCCAGCCTAAGGTACACAGTTCAAGGCCAGTTCAAACTACACAGCGAGACCCTGATTCAAAAAGCCAAAGAAATAAATAGTAAAACAATTTCTTGGGGTTGTTCAGGAGGCACCTGCCCTGCGCCATTCTAACCCTGCTTCTAACTTCGGACATCCTGATCCCCCCCATCCAGGCCTATCACACCTGCTGCTCCCTTTCCCAGAAATGTCCCTTTGCGTCTCCTTTTCAGCTGCTGGACCGTCTGCCCCTCGGGTGTCAGATAAGCCACCTTCCCATTGAGGCCTTTCCTGTCCAGCCTGCAGACACTGGTGCTCCACTTTGCTGTCTGAACATAACTTCTTCACCCTACTTTCCAGTTGACTTGCTTGTTTTCTTGCCAGAATCCTCCTGTACGCCATTATCATCTGCTTCCGGCAGCTTTCAACTTACAGGGGCCAGCTGTGTGCTGGCACTTAGTAGGTTCTCATTAAATAGCAGCTCCTTAGGGGAGATGTTATGTGTCCTGGCCCGGATCCACAGGAGGGAGGCTGCAACCCCCAAATCCAAAGCCTGGTGCATCTACCCCAAGGCCCAGGGTCGCCCACCAGATGCACCCCTCACCCTTGGCGCTGGGCAGTGACCTGGTGGGCTTGGCAGATCTAAGAGGCAGAGCTTAGAAGTGTGATTACTTAGGACGGGAGTCAGAACAGACTCTCAAAGCTGCGTGAGTAGAGCTGCTGTCTGATCAGTTATGCTTTTTCTCCAGTAAAAAACAAATGCAGACTTAGCAAGGAGAAAGAGACTTTATTGCAGGGGATTACTGCAAAGGCTGTGGGAGGAAGGGCCATGGCGGTGGGGGCAGCGCTGACCATGAGACCTGAAAACATCTCCCAAATTACACAGAAAGTTTTCCTTTCATACCAAGGGGTGGAGAAAGCTGGGAAGAAAGAAAGTAGTAGGGGGCAGTGGGCGGATGGGCGGTGGATTATGTGGTGGATCCGGGAATGTTCACCCCAGGGCCAGTCTGCTCTCCGGAAGGGCCAGCTGGGCAGCAGGCAGGAGGAGTCCATATTTATTCAGAGGTCTGCAGGGAGCGGAGAAGCTTGACTAAAGTTTGGTCAACAAGAAGCTTGTTCCAGCTGATCACTGGGAGAAGCAGTGCAGCTCATTACATATGAGGCAAAGAAAAGGAATCTGAAGAGCTTGACTGTGGCTTTATAATAATAAATGAGGTGGGAGACATCTGTGCCTCCATTAAGTCATATGGGGAAGGGGAGTTCTGTGCAGTGGGTCATTTTCTAGCACATTCTCAATGAAGGAATTTCTTTATCTTCCCTGTTTTCCAGGAGGTCGGGTCTTGTTCCAGAGGAGATGGAAGTAGAAAATGTTGAGTGGGATTTCTTTGAAAGCTCTTATAAAAGGGGTATCTGGAAAAGCTTTATAAAGCGTGTGCCCTTTGAACCTTTTCTCCTGCTGCCTAGAATAAAAATGCAATGGCTAGAGCACCTGCAGCCATTGTGAACTATGAGGCAATACTAGAGATGGAATCCATATAGGCTCAGGACGGTAGAACAGAAAGATGAAAGTATGTTAAAGGTGAATATTTGCTTCTTTTTTTAAGCATTTGTTATGATATCTGTTAATAGCAGCTGAAAAAAAAGCCCCAAGTTACATACCCAGGCAGAGACTGGGTTACATGGCTAGCTACCATAATGAATAGGGTGCAAGAGGCAGGCACGATACAACCCAAAGCACCAGTGACTCCATCCCACCCTGGACTTCCGAAGCTTCTGATGAGTTTGGTGGGTGTCTTGAGTTCCACCAGCTTGAGGGAGCAGGAGTTCTCTGCAGAGGGGAACTTTCTGGAGTGTCGGAAGGGGTCTAACCTCAACTGCTCCCCACGGGGTCTCAGGGACCTGGCCAAGATCACCAACTGCATGCACGAGAGGCAGGGCAAAAGGATGAAATAAGAAACAGAGATAAATTTAATAATGCATGGCGGGGGGCTTGGGAGGTCGTGCCTCAGGATGGGCAGAGGCCCTTGGAGCTGGCCACCCTTTCTTGGGTGAGTATCTGTGACTCAGAGGACAGCAGTGACCTTATGCTAGTGAGGATCTTTATGCTCATGAAGACGTGCAGAGAGATGGCAGGTTAAGGAGTTTGTCCTTTCTGCAAGGTGAAACCCTATGTTTATGACTCCTGGGTTCTCAAGAAACCAGGATGTCTTCAGCTGCTGCCCTGGGGTGTCACAGCATCCCGGGACCACCGAGGCCTCCATTAAGGCTGTGCCCCCACCTCAATATATACTTTGTGGTCCCCAACAACAGGGTACACTGAAAGCCCGCCAGTCCTGCTGTGTGTAGCTTACACCTCCATAAGTCTGAGTTAGGCAGGAGCTGGGCTCCGGGAAAGTGAAACATGGGCTTAGCGGTCAATTCTGAAAGCACACTCTGGAGATACATACCCGAGAGAACTAAAATAGCGGCTCAACAGGATCGGTGTGGACCTGTGCTCAGCGAAGCATGATGTGAGACAGCTGAAGGTGCAAGCAGCCCGTGTGTTCACGGAGAGGTGAGTGGATAAATAAGACGTGGTCTCTGCCTCCGCACGTAAGGGGAATCCACTCCTCCTTAAAAAGGACAAATGGGCACAGGCTGCAAACAGCGAAGGACCCCCGAGGACACTGAGGACAGTGCGCGGGGCGAAATCCGTCCATCCCCAAGGACTCCACACCTAGCCTCTTTCTCGAGTACTTGCGCTCCTTGAGGAAGAGGTAGAGGGGGAAGCGGCCCTCCCAAAACTCAGACGTTGCTCCTGTCACAGGGGTAAGAGGAGACGCGCTGGTCAGTGAGGACCGAGTTGGTTCTGGAGGGGGTGGCGGGGGTGTGCGTCCGCGGGGCGGCGGGGTCTTCTCCGTGTGTGTCGCTACAGTTTTGTAGAAAGGCGACGTGGGAAGAGTTTACAGGGGTGTTTTTCTAAAAGGCTCTGCATGTTCTGAGTGTGGCCTGTGGACAAGCAGAGAGGTAGCTTGCTGACCACACAGTGAGATGGAACAGCCATGGGGAGAGGGACCCACAGGCAGCCGTGGCCCTCGGAGAGCCATTGAGCCCTCCCAACGGGGCTGCACATGTTGATCTTTTTTTTTTTTTTTTTTTTTTTTTTCCGGGAACCGAACTCACGACCTTGCACTTGCCAGGCAGAGGCTGAGTCTTGCTATGTAGTGCAGGCTGGACTTGCACTTGCTTATGTACCCCAGGCTGGCCTCAGATTCACCGCAATCTTCCTGCCTCAGCCTCCCGAGTGCTGGGATTACAGGTGTGTGCCACCATGCCCAGCTTCGGGTTGCTCATATTGAGGTGTGCTATAAGCCCAAACTACGCCACAGTTTGAAAACTTAGTGTAAAAGAAAACTATATAATATATCACATAATTCGCATGTGATTTTCGTGCTAAATTGGTAATATTTTAGATGGACTGGGTCAAAGTAATTAAAATTACTGCTTCTTTCTTAACTTGTTGCATATGGCCACTAGAAAATAGAAACTTACATCTTTGCTTCACATGATGTTTCCTCCCCCTCTTAGGGCACCTGAGACCCCATGTTTGGAAACTCCCCTCTATCCTTGTTCTTTAACGTGCCTCGGTAGGTGTGCAGAAGCCCCCAGGGGTTACAGCTTGGCCGGGGCCGGGACCAGGCAGGGGTGAGGGGCCGAGGGTTCAAGGAGCTCCTTGGCCTCCCCATTGCCCTTCAGAGAGAGAATGGTAGAAACTCCACAGAGCCACTCGGGGCCTTGGGTTCCAGTCTTGTCTGAGGGTGAGAATCGGGAGGACATTGATGAATGGCCTTTGGCCGATGTCCCATTTAGGAAAATATTCGGAGGCCTGATTAATGTTTTCTAGGCTTCATTTAGAGGTGCTGAGTAGACACAGCTTTTATTTGCTTTGTGTATGAAAGCTTCAGTGGTGTTGGGCAGTGTCGGTGCGCTTAGGAGGGCCCAAAGGAGATTTTCACTTGATCTTAGCCAAAAGGCTGAGAAGTGGTCCCAAAGGAGATTTTCGAGGGTGAGGTCCCAAGGTGAAAGAATGCACATGTGCAACACATCAGCAGCAACAGCAGGCAGCACAGGGCAGAGCAGAGAGCCAGAGCAAGAGCACGAGAGAGCCACCTGCATCTTTTTTGTATAATTCGTATACAGGTTGTTGTCTCATATTTACATTCTTACATAGCACTGTAACCAGCGCATGCGGGTTACCTGTGCTAGGTCAAGGTTACGTAACTGTGTCCCACTGTGCACCTGCGCTAGGCAATCAGGGTCACGTCCTCAGGTGTCCTTAGACTTCCCAGAGCTTTCAAGCAGTCTGAGTGGTTCCCCACGGGCAGCCAGTTATGGGGTGGGAAAGCTATGGGGTGTCCACTGGAATTCAAGGGGAGGAGAAACAATGCCCTTCATTTGTTCTTTTCCAAGGCTCGTAGTGGAGGGGAAACTCCCAACACCCTGAATGTGCGAATATTTTTGAGTGAAAAGTCAGGGGCTTGCTTCCTAATTTCTTGCCGGGTCTTATGCAGCAGTGCCCACCCTCAGGTTACTGTGATTGTGTTCTGGCATCTTGGCCTCGATGGTTAAAGCGCTGTCTCTGGCTTTGTTCTTTGCTGCCCTTGTCACCTGAGGGCCAGAACATGAGCCTGCACAGATTCTGTCCTAATGCTGGCCATGGGAGAGATCCAGACTCTTCAGGGAGATCTCACATGTCAGATGACTGATCCTACGGACGTGGAGAGAACAGAATCAGCCTTAGCTGGTTTGAAAAAGAGAATCTGTCCTGAAAGGGAGAAGGGAGGAGGAAGGAACATGCTGAAGAAAAGCTTTAAAGACACCAGCGCTTGGGATGCCCCAGGGGGCATTGGGGTGTCTGGGGACACAGATTGGAGTGTGTGTGTGTGTGTGTGTGTGTGTGTGTGTGTGTGCTGTGTGTGTCTGTGGCTGCTGCTAAACATGCTACATTGCACAAAACCCCCCTTTCCCAACAAAGAATTATCCAGCTCAGAATATGGGTTGTGCCAAGGCTGAGAAAACCGCCCTGCAGGCAAACTCCATGCGCTCAAGAGTCCTTGGTGGGGGGACTTTTACTCTTTCACCCTGAAGCCTGAGCAGGCAGTGCCGGTTAGCAGACATTAGAAGAAAGCCTCTGCTATAAACAATGGTGATCAGCGAACCCAGAGAAAAATCAGCTAGAATGAAACGGATTATACGGAGAAGTCGAGAAAAAGAGAGAAACCTAAATCCATGAAGTAGGAACACAATGTTATTTTAAAAGGGATCGTCCAAGACAGATAAGAACTTTTAAGCTTTTTGAGACAAACTCTCACTATGTAGTTTAGGCTGGGCTTGAACTCACTACGTAGCCCAGGCTGGCCTCAAACCTACAGCATATTCCTCCTGCCTCAGTCCCTTGAGTACTTGGATTATCATGCAGCACCACACCCAACCAAATAAGAATGCTCAACAGTTAAAAATATGATAGCAGAAATTTAAAAACTGAACAGTTTAAATATAAAGTTTAGTTGAACAACTTTATGAAGTTGAGCAGGACACACACATACTGGAAGGCTTTTTCTCTCCTGTTCTGCTTTTCTCAGCACAGGAAACCTCACGCACCAGTTCCTCTGTCTCATGCATTTCACAGCTGCCTAATTGTGGTGGATGCTGAGGTTGCTACACAGGCTCCTCCCTCGTCATCCTGGCCCAAGACTGGTTCGGCAGACCTGGTCTCACCCTGGGCGTTTCCTCGGCCCCGGAGCCGCATCACCCAAGCCTGGGCGCCCTGCCCCTGCAGTCTGCTTTGGATGGCTCCTTAATGCAGGGCATCAAAACACAAGTCCCTCTGCCTCGGTTAGGGCTACCTCTGAGGCCATGCCAGCTCCAGCTCTTCCTGTGGGCTGAGGCCTCTGATGCAAGTCCAGTCTGTGTCCCTCACCTGGAGTAAAGTCCCTGCCTGGAGTCTGTGTCCTGGAGCAGGACCTGTGGCAGTGGGCACCAGGGTATCTCAGGAAACTGACTGCAAAGTGGGATCTTGGAGCTGCCCCACCATGAGAACCCAGCCCTGGCAGAAGGTGAGGTGGACAGCTGGTGGATGGGCACAGTATCCTGGCCTGAGGAGGGTGGAGGGACCAGGGCTCAGGGGCTCAGGATGTGCTCAGCAGAAAAGCTAAGGGAACAGGTTGTAGGGAAGGAATGGTAGGCATCCACTGGGAATTTGGAGCCATTGCAGCTGTGGGGACCATAGGTGGCTCCTGAGCCTCCCTCTTGGGAGTTTCCCCAGGAAAAGACCAAGCAGGATAGTCAAGCAACTGCTCCCACAGGAAGTGAACTTACTGTGTGACTCCGGTGAACCCAGGGCACAGGGCAGACAGGAGTGGGAACACAAGGGTCCTGCTCAGATCCCCAGGTGCCAGGGCTGGTGGCCATTCGTGCTCAGAGCTGGTCTCTGTCTAGGAATTGCTGTCTGCTAAAGGGCCCAAGTCTCCACACCCATCCTGGGAACACCCCAACCAATGCCTGGCTGTTGAGGAGATACCAAAGGCTCAGGGCAGGGCATCTGGGCCCCTGTTTTGCATTGGCTGGCAGGGGCAAGTCATCAAGGGGTGGCTTGTAAGAGCATTTCCCAAGATTCCTCCTGCGCACCAGCCCCATAGCCAGCTGAGTGAACAGAGGAATCAAAACCTGATACCATTCCAGTGTCAGGGAACTATGATTCATCCAGTTGTTTCCATACCAGGGGCATTCACTATTTCTTTTTTTTTTTTTCTTTCAGGATAAACATTGCTACAGTTTGCATCCATGCAAATATGGCCTACATGTGTGGGAATCCCTTTTTTTTTTTTTTTTTTTAACATTGCTAGGGATAGAGTCCAGGGCCTTGCATATGCTTTTGTTTGTTTTCTTTTTGATACAGGGTCTTACTCTGTTCCAGGCTGGCTTTGAACTCCTGATCCTCCTGCCTCAGCCTTCCAAACTCTGGGAGTATAGGCATGTGCCACCACACCTGGTTTATGGATCCCTTTAACACTTGGAGTTAGATTCCTAGGAATGGGATTGCTGGAGGAAAGAGTACAGGTAGTTTTAAGTTTTAGTAAGAATAGATGTTGCCAGATTGCTTTCCGAAAATAAGGCAATAATTCCTGTTTCAGCAACAATGCATTAGATAACCGCTTTCTCTGGGTCTGTGCCCACAATATGTATTAATGCTTATTTTTAAATCAGTTTGATGGATGTGAAGTGGTATTTTGTTTAATTTGATTTTCCTAAATGCTAACAAATCTGAGTACTTTTTTATATTTGTCATTTGGATTTGCTTTTCTGTGAATTGCTGTGTTAATTGGATCAAGTATAGCAGCATACAACAAGAGAATCAAAAATAACAGAAGCTTAAATTAGATAGAAGTTTATTTCTGTCTTCTGTAAAACACTTGGGGGAAGGCAGTACAGGATCAATATAGTGGCTTTGTAAACTTGTGGGTGACCCAGATGTCTTAAACCTGTGGGTGATCCAAATGTCTTCTAGGGTTCTCTTTTGCTCTCCCTAGAGAACAGATGTGGTTTCTAGCCCCGTATTCCAAGATGGCTGCTAGAATGCCAGACATCACATCCTCATTCCAAACCTCAGTAGAGAAGCAGCCACAAAGCAGAGCATACTCAGTCTCTTTTAGGAGACCTGTTGGACACATTTCTATTGGCAGGTATTAGTCAGAAATTAATCACCTGGCTATACTTGGCTGTAAGGAAGGCTAGAAAACTCAGTCTTTGAGTTAGTAAATGGCCACGCTGAGTAAAATCAGGATTTTATTCCTGAGAAGAATAAGGATGCCGGGGATGTTCATTAGAGTAAACAACTAGAAATCTCTGCTGCAGTTACCTTCCTTTTGCCAGTGATTTTCAGCTGGCTATTTGCTCTTTCAGGGGTTCAGTTTTTCCTAGGTCAAACCACACAAAGGTGCTGCTATTTCATACAGTTCATCTGGTAGATCTGTGCTGCTGGCCTTTGGAGCAGCACTTGTCTTTGCATTGAAATCTGCTGTTGTTCTTGACGTGGTTTTTGCACATACTACAGAGTGGAGCTCGGCATGTTTGGTCTTCCAGCTGACTGGCCAGTGGTGCCGGGACGCTGTATTAAGTATCATCCTTCCTGTGGAACTGAAGGCTATCTTTGGGGCTCATTAAAGTCACGCTCATACCAGGATCTATTTGGGGACCTGTTAGGGTAGTGCGAACTTTTGACTTCCTGAATGATTTGAAACTAAAGAGTTTCCCCTCTTGCTTCTCGGCCCCTTCTAATGGCGGCTGGTTTGTGACTAGTGATGCCCTGGACATCCATCCACCCGCTGTCCTCCATCACCACCCACACTTCCTGGCTGCATAAGCTGGTTCAGGCCCCGCCTGTGCATCCCCGACGCCATTGGTTTGGTTTGGGTGCAGATGTTTCACATGCAAGTGGATCACGTTCTAGCTGCTTGCAAGGTACCCACCAATCGCCACCACCCTTGGGCTCTCTGCTGGTGTCCTTGGTAGAAGGCAGGGGTCAGGCCTTGCCTACCTCATCAGCACGAAGTGGTGGCCACAGCACAGCCACGGCAGTGCGTAGCAACCCTGATTCTCATGCTGCTGTGTCTGTGGCGGTCCCAATAACCCTCAGCTGGCTCTTTGTGCCTGTTACATAGAAGACAGTGGAAAAGCGAGACAAAGAAGTGGCCAGACAGCCAGCCCAGGCCAAGCTCTGCTCAGGGCTCAGGGACCCTGTGACCCCTGCGGCAGCTGGCCTGCCATCTCCTGCCCAAGGCAGGCCACGTCCTGTCCTAAGACGGCTCTGGGCGACTCTCCCGATTTTTTGCACATGTTGTAAACATAGGTACCGACACGAAAGACAGTTTTACCCTGGCCTATCTTTTCAAGGATGTTTGTGCAGTGAGCAATCCTGGAAGATACGTGCAGTGTCACCCTCTGTAGAACAAGGGTGGGTCTGTTTGCTGTTCAGTCTACCAAAGAAAATGTCTCCCTCTGGGGCAAAGGTTGGGCAGGCCGGCTGGCAGCTCCTTAGGAAAGATTAATGATTTCTAGGATGAGGGCCTTTTAGCCAGGGTCAAAACTACCAGCTGCCTGGAGTGCAGCTGTGACTGTCGCAGCCCTGCCCTCTTGGATTTGGGGATGCGGGCTGAACTGAGCCCTCCAATAGATATAGTGGAACCCTCTTCCGCAGTACTTGCAGGTGTGACCTTAGTTGGAAAGAAGGTCTTTGCAGACATACACAAGTGACTGGTGTCCCTGAGGACAGACCTGGAGGAAATGCAATGGCAGACAATGTGGGAAGACAGGTAGAGACGGGGGCGGGGGGGGGATGCAGCCACAGGCCAGGGAAGGCCCAGCATTGCCAGCCCGCACTGGAGTTGGAAGAGAGGTGTGCGGCAGATGGGATTCTCCCTCAGAGTGGCCCAGACCAGCCAGCCTGCCGGGACCTGGATTTCAGCGCTCCAGCCTTCAGACTTGGGGGAGAACCAACTTACGCTGTGTGAAGCCACCAGGTGTGGGGGAATTTGTTACAGCAGCCCTGGGAGATGAATTTGAGGCTACATTTTGTGATGCTGCTGTGCGGTGAGCAGTAAAGTTCCTTTGCTCTGTCCCAGGAGTCTCATGTCCGCTGCTGACACGCAGGCAATGGTGGCCGGCTGAGGGCGGAACTTGCACGTAGGGGACAACCTCAGCTCCTTGGAAGTTCTCCGCACTCATTGTGAGAAAGGGGTGCTGACAGCAATGTGATTTTTTTCACCAAGAAGAGAAGGGCCCCGTGTTAGGGGCTGTGGGAAGATTCCCTGGGGCCCGGGAAGTGCTCTCTACCCAGAGGTGGGTGAGGAAGGCAGGCCTCCCTGTCCTGTCAATGTGTGGAGGCTGAGCAGTGACAGCTAAGATCAGAACAAGATGTTCTGGCTGCTGTTGGCTCCCCTCCAGCAGGGAGGTGCTGGGATCATGAGCAGCAGGCTCCTCAGCCCCTGGAAGAAGGTAAAGAAAGAGCTCCTGTATCCGTCAGCTTCCATCACTATAGCAAACACCCGGGATCACCCCACTCATGAAGTGAAAAGGTCTGTTCTGGCTCCCGGTCTAGCAGGGTCCAGAACACAGTCAGTCGGCCCATTGCCTTGGGCTGCAGTGCACTTGTGGTGGTGCTGAGTGACAGAGCAAAACCACCTGCCTCATAAAAAGAGGGAGTGAGGCACTCGCACTGCCACCCTTGAGGAGGGACACTGGATCCACAGTTCAGACCCTTGGGGCCAGAAATACTTCAGACTTATGAAATGTTTGAATTTTAGAAAAGATTTGGAAGCTTTATTACATAAAACCCCAGCAGGATCTGCAAGTACATTTTGTGATTAAGCACACTGCAATATTTTTCAGCCAAACATATGAATAGCTCCAGTGATGTGAGATTAACTTAGGGCTATAAATGACCTCAGGTCAGTGTGAGTCCCCTAGCTTGTGTGTGTGTGTGTGTGTGTGTGTGTGTGTGTGTGTGTGTGTGTGTTCACACATATACATACATAATTTCTTCAGTGCTTTTTGGATTTGGAGATTATAGATGAGGAATTCTTGGTCTGCCTATCATCTCCATTGTGCAGATGATGACATTGAGACACAGAGAGGTTATGGAGTCTGTCTGAGGTCACACAGCTGAGCATGTGTCAGGATTCAAAGCTGACCGTCTGGCCCACATCACAGTAGCCCTGCTGGTCAGAAGCCCCTGTGTGGCCAGGAGATGTCCTCTGAGCCCCTGCTGTGAGGCTGAGCCCTGGGGCTACTGGGTGCTCACACAGGCTCTGCGCTGCAGACCCCAGGAAGAGTAGCCAGGTCAGAGGGCTGAGAGCTCCCCCGTGCCTGTGAATCAGCCTCAGGTGACCCTTGCTACCTTTTGTCTTTTGAAATGTGCTCCCAGGCTCCCCGAAGTGGAGATGAGGGACAGGTGGTGTCCCCAGGACCAGAGCATCTCTGTGCTCCCACTCCATGGCATTATGTACTTAGAACAGGCTCGCTGGGTGTTTAAAGACTGCCCAAGTCTCCACACTCACAGCTCCCCTCCTCACCAGCTCTCCTGAAAAAGATGGTGGTAGGAGGGTGAGGAGCCCTTTCAATCCTGTCTGGATCAGGGTCACCCCACACTCTGTACAAGGGAGACTCAAGGCCCAGGAGCCTCTGTCCTCCTCCAGGGGCATCTGGGATGATGCCATGGCTGCCCTCAGGGGCGTCCTCTCTGCTCGCTCCACTTCTTCCCTCAGCGTGGGCAAGGGTGTCCTTAACGTACCACACGGTGAGGTTGGCTGGGGAGGGTCTTGTTTTGGTCCCCTGGCTGGGGCCTGCTACTCTTCAGGTGGCCGAAGGAATTATGGAAAGATTGTGCTGAGGACATTGCTCTCAAGGGGAACTCATGGGACAAGCTCTTGGGGACCATGGTGAAGGGGACAGATGGGCAGGCCCTGGGCTCACTCTCCTGGGGCTGCCACGTGCTGTTGGGGTAGCCTCTGCTGGACCAGGGTCCTCCAAACTGCCTTGACCGTGCTCCACACAGTCCTTCCTGCCAAAGAACCTGTCCATGCCCTCCACTGAAATCAGTTTTTAAAACAAGATTTTATTAAGAAGATTTAAAACGTACGGAGTCTTCCAAAAAAATGTATATGCAGTTCCAGTATGCCGTACTAATAGATGCCTGGTAGCTAATGGCCACCTCTTTGAACACCTCTTCTAATTATAGGGGCCAAAGGTCACTTGTATTAATTTTTTTGTTTGTTTGTTTTTGGTGGGGAGGGGTTTCCGGTACTGGGAATCGAACTCATGACCCTGCGCTTACCAGGCAGGTGCTGTGCCGCTGAGCTAAACCCCCAGCCCCTAACTTGTATTAATTTCATGATGTCTTAGTAAATTTAGTATTAAGGTATTTATACAAGTTTTTATTTTTTGGATGTATACATTTTTTGGTGGCCTCTGCACTAAAGGCTGGAATGATACAATGGTCCCCCCATGTTCCCATCACCATTGACTGAAAGTGTAGTGGCCTCTCTCATGCCCATTAATGGACCTTAGCTCATGCCATTCCCCCATCCTGGGTGCCCCGTGCCTCCTCTGTGCTATGTGGAAAAAGGGCTAGAAGTAGTAAATATTAGAGCAGGGGGATGTGGGACCAGAGCAAGGGACATTTAATGAAAGCAAAAGTCCTTTGAAAGGATCAAAATAGATGACAAACTTTTAAATAGGTGTGGCAGGGAGAGAGACAGTCAGACAGACACAGACAGACACACATACACACACACACACACACACACACACACAGACTGAGATTTAAATTGCTAATATCAGGAATGAGAGGCAACATAGTTAAGCTGTTTTTGTAATACCTATAGGATTTCAAGGGACCCTGAATAGCCAAAGCAATTGTGAAAACAAAATGGGAAGACACACAATTCCCTACGTCAAAACCTACTGCAAAGTTATGGAGAAGAAAGAGGGAAGGCAAGGAGGTTGGGGAGAGTGTGAAACAAGGAAAGCAATATAGATCAGTGGAAGGGAACTGGAGAACAATCTGGAAAAAGTCTTTAAAGGATGATGGGTTTTTCACAGGAACGTCAAGACTGTTCAGTAGACAACAAAATATTACTTTCTACGAAGATATCCACATTTTGAAAAAGATAATTAATTAGCCCCAAATGGATCAAAGATCTAAATGCAAGAGCTAAAACTATAAAACTCTTAGAAGAAAAAACAGATTTAAAAACTGTGATCTCGGATTAGGTAATGTGATACCAAAGGTACAAGCAATCAAATAAAAATAGATAAATTGGACTTCCTCAAAATTAAAAAATTGTGCATCAAGAAATCCTATGAAGAAAGCGAAAAGACAGCCCACATGCTGGAAGAAAATATTTACAAACCATACCTCTGGTTCGTGTCTAGTTTGCAGAGCATATAGAGAATTTATGTGACTCAGTAATAAAAAGGTAAATAAGTGAAGAGTGGAGAAGTTACTTGAATAAACATTTCTCCAAAGAAGGTGTGGAGCTACCAAATAAACAAATGAGAAGATGTGCACTATCTCCAGTCGCTAGGGAAAGGGAAATCAAAACCTAATGAGATACCATTTCACACGCACTAGGATGGCTACAATAAAACACGCCCAAAATTACAAGTGTTGACAAGCATGTGGACAAATTGGAACCTTCAGACATTGTTGGGAGGAATGCGAAATGGTGCATCAGCCATGACAAACAGTTTGGCAGTTCCTCAAAAAGCTAGACACACAGTTTCCATATGCCAAAGCAATTCCACTTCTAGGTATATATCCAGGAGAACTGAAAACATATGTTCACATGAAATGTGTGGGTGGATCTTCAAGCAGCATTATTCAAAATAGTCAAACCTAGAAACAACCATATGCCCATCCACTGAAGAATGTGTAAATAAAATGTAATAAATCTAAAGAATGGAATATTACCTAGCCATAAAAAGACATGAAAGGAGCTGAGGTGGTGGTGCATGCCTGAAATCCCAGTACTCAGGACACTGAGGCAGGAGGATCGCTGTGAGTTTGAGGCCAGCCTGGGCTACCAAAGCACATTCAAGGCCAGCCTGCACTACAGAGCAAGACTTTGTCTCAAACAAACAAACAAACAAAGTTATGAAGGGGCTGGGCTGTAGCTCAGTGATAGAGCATGTGCTTCACATGCCTAAGCCCTGAACTTCAATCTTTAGCATGACACACACAGAAAACTAAAGTACACGCTAACACATAGAAGGACCTTGAAAACACGAATGAAACGTTAGTGAAAAGACGTGAAGGAAGCAGACACCAATGACCATGGATTGTATAATTTCACAGGTGTGAGATGTTCAGGATGGACACAGCAGGCAGAGGCTGGGAAGACTGGGAGGGGGACAGACTGCTCATGAATAAAGGAGGTTGTGCGTGTGGGGGGTGATAAAAGCGATCTGGAATTCCACACTGATGAGAACTGCATAACTTAGAATATTCAAAACCACTGGATTCCATCCTAAAAAACACTGTAGTGAATTTTATGCCATGCATATATTGTATATAAATATCTATGGCATATAGAGATTTTTTTCTGGAATCCAGTCTCAGGGTTACAGAAAACATCCACTTGGTTTGTGTCCTCAGTCCCCTTTGATTTACAGCCGTGCTCCTTACTGCTGCCCTCTCTTCCCATGACATCGACACGTTTGGAGAATCTGCTCAGTAGAACGCCCATAATCTAGGTTTGGATCGTTTCCTTATGATTAGATTCAGGCAAACAGGTTTGTGGGAAGAAAATAAAAAATTTTGTAGTGACCTTGTAGCTAGTGATCTCCCTAAGTTATTTCATTAACTGCAGTGTTTTACCTGGTTTTGTTACTTCTTAATGCATGCAATCATGACATTGGTAAATAATGATTATTTTATTTATTCCTTTAGATGATCCCTTACCCTTTAGTTGCTTTCTCCTGCCTTGTTGCATGAGCCATCTCCTAAAACTTCTAACACTGCCCCGAGGTAGCTGTGAGTCTGTTTTCCATCTCTGTGATTTCATTATTTAAGAATGTTCTATATAAAGGGAACCATATAGTATCTAGCCTATTGAAGCGGGTGTTTTTTATTCAGCATTCTTCCTTGAGATCCATCCAAGTTATTATGGGTCAAAATCTATGTGATTTTTAGAGTCACATCACATACATGTAGTTGAGGAAGATTGTTCTTTCAAGGTTGAGTATCCTTATCCATAGATATAGTATATCACTTAATTTAGTTATATCTTTAAAATTTCTCTGAATGTTAGTAATATAATTGTACCCCTTGTTAATGTGGCATGTAACTGACTCTCTTCCCTCTATTTCTATGTTCTGGAAGATTTTCTTGTGGGATTAGTGTTATTTCTTAAGTGTTCAGGAGAATTCATGGGCAAGATTGTCTGCACAAGTTCTTTGTGGGTAAATTTTTAATTAGGATATCTTAAATTTTTTCTTTCTAATAATGAGTTCCTAAGTACTGTTTGTTCTTAAGCCTCTTTATTTCTTCTCCATTTTTGGAAGTAAATTTTCACTGGGTATTGTAGTTTGAGGTTTTGCAGGGGGGAACAATTTAATGCAGGACTCATAGTTTATAGAATTATTCTATAATAGTCACCCGAAGAGTCAGATACAAAAAGTGTAGGAAATCTGTCCATACACTAAAGACCAAAGAATCCAGCTGAGGGCCTGCGTCTCACAGTAATAACCTGCATAAGTCCAGCTGAAGACCTAGAGCCCATAACAATGCCCCCCACAAGTCCAACTGGAGGCCAAGAGCCCACAACAAATGTTTCATGCAGGCCTGTTTCATAGATCTGTGCTGGGAAGGCCCAAAGGTCAGTGGTGGAAGCTAGAAAGTCTGTGCCAGCGGGATGAAGGATCTGTGCCATTTGGCTGAGGGATCTGCACTGGAGTCAGAAAGTAATGTTCAAAGTAAGAACCAGAGCTCCCCTGAAAGGTACCATAGTCATCCTCAGCGACAGTGAGGCCTCGAGCTTCTGCAATGATGAGAACAGCAGAGTTCACATCAGGAAAGCCAGTGCAGCAAGCTTGTCCAGGAGACTGAGCAGTGCACCATCTTTGGCTCCAGAGCCAGGAAGTGATGCTCAAAGTGAGGACCAGAGCTCCCCCAAAGAGAACTGAAGTCATTCTCAGTGACAGTAAGGTCCCAGCTCCTTTGACGATAAGAACAGCCAAGTTCATCAGGAAAGCCAGCATGACAAGCTCTTCCAGGAAAACCAACAGCTCCCTACAGCTTCTAAACTCCTTCCTCTCCAGGTCTGCCTCTTACGCTGCCAGCAACAACCCGCAGGTGGGCCTCGCACTCCCAGCACCATTCTGGTTCAGTTCTTCTGGGTTTTACAAGTTGACCAGCAGTTATCAACCCACCACACTGGGTCTAAAATCCAGCTCGACAGCTATTTCAGATGCAATTCCATTATTTCTATTTTAAAACCAGTTTTCAGTCATAATGCTGCCCATTAGAGTTCTTTTTTTTTAGTGCTTTCAGATCTTTCTTTGTCTTCCATCAGTTTACTGTGCTGTGCCTAGATAACATAGTATTGTTTTTATTTTTTTTTTTGGAACATTTATTGCTGCTAGTTTGATACCTTTTATCAATTTTTGAGAAGGCTCCTCTTTTATCTTTTCACATAGTGCTTCTGTCCCTCATCTGTTCTCCTTTCCTTCTGTGCCTTCTAATGATAAAGGTGCCAGATATTTCCCCCTCATCCTATATACCTCCTACATTTCTTTCTCTGTTTCCAAACTTTGTGTCCCTGTGCCTTCCTGTGTATGTATTCTGGGTCTTTCTCCAAATTCAGCAATTTTTTTCTTTACTTGAAATCAAACTCCTGCTAAACCCATCTTTTGAGTTCATAATTTTGATCGATTTTCTAAGTTGTCATTCTAGTCTGAAATTCTGTTGTACTTCTTGAGCCAGTTAATCACAACCATAATGGGGTTTGTTTCTGATGATTTCAAATCTTGAGTTTTGCAAGTAAGTTATCATTTTGTTATGCCTGGCTATTTCTGACTGAGTGTCAAATGTTTTATGTAATACACTTAAGAGGTAATTTGAATTTTTGGATTGTTTTATTAGTGCATATTTGTAGTATAGAATAATGGCATTCCTCACAGGGAGTCAGTACACGTACACAACATGTCGGTTTTACACTCTTCCCTTTCCCTCCCTCCTTGCCCCCTTTTTTGGTTAAAGGTCTATCTCCCTCTTTTATTACCTTTTATTTTGCTCTTTATTTATATTTGGATTTATCATGTAAGAGAAACCATGTGATATTTAAGTTTGTGTGTCTGATTTATTGCACTTAAAATTATGATCTCAAGGTGCACCCATTTTCCAAAAAATAACTGCTATGATTTGTGTCTGGATGTCCCCCAAAGCCTCGTGCAGCCATGGGGGGAGGGGCTTTTCAGAGGCAGCTGACTCTAGAGTTTGTGAATGGCTCAGTGTCTAGTGCTGGGATTGGGAATGTGAGTGCTACACCCACTCTAGGGCGGGTAGCCTGCATACAGTATAAGGAAGGAAGAGCCTTGCTCTTCCCTTTTGCTCTTGTTGCTTTTGCTGCCTTCCACTGCCATGAACTGTTGCCCTCTGCCATGTGCCACTCTGCCTTAGAGCCAGCCAACTATGGGCAGAAACCTCTACAAACTGTGAATTCAGTAAACCTTTGCTCCATTAATTTTGGGTGTTGGGTATTTTGTCTCAGCAATGCAAGAGAAGTAACTAACACAATAATTCAAGTTTATCCTTCTTTATGGCAGACCTGTACTCCATTGTGTACAAATACCACATTTCCTTTATCTATTCATCTGTTGATGGACATACAGGATGTTTCCAAGATTTAGCTATTGTGAATTGTACTGCTATAAATATGGGTATGCATGGATCACTGTAATGTGATATTAGCTCTTTCAGGAAGATACCTAAGAGGGGAATAATGCTGGATCGAATGGAATTTCTACTTTTAGTTTTTTGAGGAATCTCCATACTTATGTCCATAATGATTAAACTAGTTCACATTCCTGCCAACAATGTAGAAGTATACCCTTTCCCCTCTAGCCATGCCAGCACTTGTTATTTTTTGATTCTTGATAATAATCATTCTTTCTGGAGTAAGGTAGAATCTCAGTGTTGTTTTAATTTGTATTTCTCTGATGATCAGAGATGCTGATCATTTTTCATGTAATTATTGGCAATTTGTACTTCTTTTGAGAAGTGCCTGTTTATTTCATTGCCCATTTTTGATTGAGTCTTTTATTTGGGGGGAGTCTGATTTTCTCCAGTTCTTTGTAAATTCTAGATATTGCTCCTGTAATATCTAGAGGAGTAGCTAACAAATATTTCCCTACTCTGTAATTGTCTCTGTACTCTGTTGATTGTTTCCTTTGCTGTGCAGAAGGTTTTTAATTTAATATTATCCCACGTGTTGATATTTGGTATTATTTCTTGTGTAGTTGGGGTACTGTTCAGAAAGTCCTTCCTATATCTATGTGTTCAAGAGTTTAACCTGTTTTATCTTCCAGCACATTATGTTTCTGTTTTAATATTTATATCTTAGATCCATTTTGATTTTGGTTTAGTACAAGATGAGAAATATGGGTCTAGATTCAATCTTTTGTGTGTAGATAATTTTCCCAGTACCATTTATTAAAGAAGCAATCTTCCCATCAGTGTAATATTTTTGGCCCTTTTGTCAAAGACCAGGAAGTTGAATGTACCTGGAGTTATTTCAGCATTTTTTCCCCCCGGTACCAGGAATCGAACTCACGACCTCGCGCTTGCCAGGCAGGCGCTGTGCTGCTGAGCTAAATCCCCAGCCCCTGGAGTTATTTCAGTGTCCTCTATTCTGTTCCATTGATCTACATGTTTTGTTTTTGTTTCTTTATTTTTTTTTATTTTTTTACCAAAACCATGCTGTTTTTGTCACTGTAGCTCTAACTTAAATTCTGGGATTGGGATGCCTACTGCCTTGCTCTTGTGGCCCAGGGTGACTTTTGCTATTCGAGGTCTTTTCCAGTTCCCCACAAATTTTACGATTGTTTTCTCTAGTTTTGTGAGGAATGCTATTGGTATTTTGATTGTGATTACGTAACTCTGTATACCAGTTTTAGAGTATGGACTATATTGGTCCTTCCTATCCAGGAATAGGGACAATCTTTTCATTTTCTGATGTACTCTTCAATCTCCTTTATCAGAGTACTGTAGTTTTCATTTTAGAGGTCTTTCACTTCCTTGGTTATGTTCATTCCTAAGTATATAATTTTTCTTGATGGTATTGTAAAATGTGTTGTTTCCTTAATTTCTTTCTATTATTGGTGTATAGACACATTATCAATTTTTGAGTGTTAACTTTGTATCCATAACTTTGTTATGGTTTGTGTCTAGATGTCCCCCCAAAGCCTCATGCAGTCATGGGGAAGACTTCTAGAGTTTATGATTGATCCATGGTCCAATGTTGGGATTATGGATGTGAGTGCTACACCCGCCTGGGGCAAATACTTCACATACAGTGTAAAGGAGAGAAAAAGACTGCTTGCTGCCACTCCTCCCTTTTCTCTCTTGTTGCTTTTGCTATCTTCTGCTGCCAAAAACTGTTGCCCTCTGCCATGTGCCAGCCTGCCTTGGAGCCAGCCAAGTATGGACTGAAACCTCCACAAACAGGGAGCTAAATAAACCTTTCCTTCCTTAATTCTGGGTGTTGGGTATTTCTGCCTCAGGAGCAAGAGAAAAGTAACTAAGATGCTGCTATGCTACTGAATTTGGTTATTATAGGAGTCTTTGGGTGGAATTTTTGGGTCTTCTATGTAGAGGATCATGGTATCTGCAAATAATGATTATTTGACTTTTTCCTTTCCTGTGTATAACTTCTTTCTCTTTCTCTCTCTTTCTTTCTTTCTCTCTCTCTTTCTCTCTTTCCTCCTTTCTCTGATTGCTCTGGCTAGTGTTTTGAGAACTATATCGAACAATATTTGTGATAGTGGATGACACTGTCTTGTTTTTAACTTTAGAGGGAAAATGTTCTGTGTCTCTCCATTTAATATGACATTGGTCATTGGTTTGACATAAATGCCTCCTATACCTTTTTGTAATCATGAATGGATGTTGGATTTTGTCAAAGGTTTTTTCTGCATCAATTGAGATGGTCACGTGACTGTCATTCTTGCTTCTGTTTATGTGATGTAATATATTTATTGATTTTTGTATGTTGAATCATCTCTGCATCTCTGAGATGAATCCTACTTGGTCTTGATGTATGATCTTTTTGATGATGTGTTGCATTTTGTTTGCAGGTATTTTGTTGAGGATTTTTGTGCCTCTGTTCATTAAAGAGGTTGACTGATAGTTCTCTTCTTTGACTGGGTCTTTTTCTGGCTTTGGAATCAGGGTAACACTGGCTTCGAGAAATGGCTTTGGGGGTACTCCTTCCTTTTCGATTTCATGGAAGAGTTTGAAGAGTATTGGCATTCGACCTTCCCTAAATTTCTTGTAGAATCTGACAGTGAATCCACCAGGACCTGGGCTTTTCTTAGTTGGTAGATTTTTTAAAATTACTTTTTCAATTTCATTACATGATATTGGATTATTCAGGGTTTTCATATTTTCTTGATTCAGATTAGGTATCAAGGAACCTATCCATTTCCTCTGATTTCTCCATTATATTAGAGTCCAGGTTCTCAAAGTAGTTACTAATGATCTGCATTTTGGCAGAGTCTGTTGTGATTTTGCTTGTTTCATTTCTAATTGTATTGATTTGGGTCTTTTCGTTCCTCTTTTTGGTAAAATTTCATAGGATGTGTCTTTACTCTTTCAAAGAATAAACCTTCCAGTTCATTGTTTTTTGTTTGTTTTCAGTCTCAATTTCACTAATTTCTGGTCTGATCTTTGTAGTTTCCTTCCTTGTACGAGCTTTGGGTTTGGATTGTTCTGGTTTTTCTAGTACCTTGAGATGGTGAATCATTAAGTTATTTATTTCATATTATTCTTTTTTTTCTGATGTGGGCATTCATAGCCATGAACTTTGCTCTTAGGACTGCTTTCATTATATCCCATAGATTCTAATAAATTATTTTGGCTTTATAATTTGATTCTAGGTGTTGTCTAATTTCTTCCTTGGTTCTTCTGTGACTCATTGATTATTCAAGAGTGTTGTTTAATTTCCATGTATTTCTATAATTTCTGTGTTTTCTTTTGCCATCAATTTCTAGTTTCATTGCATTGTGATCTTATAAGATGCATGGGAGAATTTAGATTCTTTTACTTAAGCATTCTTATGGGTTAGCATGTGGTCTATTTTGGAGAAAGTCTAGTGTGCTACTGAGAAGAATGTGTATTCTGTTGTTGGGTGAAACACTCTGTAGGCATCTATTAAGTCCATTTGTTCAAAGGTTTGGTTCAACTCTGATAGTTCTTTAATGATTAATTTTTGTCTAGTTGATCTGCCTATGTATGACAATGGGATATTAAAGTCCCCCATTATAATTGTATTTCTTTTTATCTGATTTTTTTATGGCCAGTAGAATTTGTTTTATAATATTGGGTGTGCCAGTGTTTAGTGCATATATATTTATAATTGCTACCTCTTCCTGTGGAATTATTGCCTTAACCAGTACATGGTGACCTTCTTTGCCTCTTATTAATTTTAGCTTGAGATCCATATTGTCTGACATTAGGCTAGTCACTTCTGCCCTTTCCCATATTCCTGTTGCATGGAATCCTGTTTTACATCCTTTGATTTTAAATCTGTACATTTCTTTTTGGATTGTGTTTCTTGTATACTGCATACAGTTGAGTTTTGTTTCTTGATCTTTTCTGCCATCCCTGTCTTTTGCTTGGGGAATTGAGACCATTCACATTGACAGTTATTACTGAAAGGTACTGACTTATTCCTGTAATTGCATTAGTTTCCTGTCACTGATTTCCTTTTTTTCCCCCTTCGTTTTTGCTTAACTCCTCACCCTGTCTCGTGTATTTATTCTATTATATTCTGTTTTCACTGTTGACTTCATATCTCTTTCTAGGATAGTACTGGTTTGGTGGTTATGAATTGCTTGAGGTGGTCTTTGTCATGGAAGTACCTTATTTTTCCATCAATCTGGAATGACAGTTTTCAGGATATATAAGCCTCAGTTAGAGGTTGTTATCTTTTAGGGCTTGAAACACTTCATTCCAAGCTCTCCTGACTTTTAAGGTTTATGTTGAGAAGTTGGCTATAATTCTAGTGGTTTTTACCTTTATAAGTGATTTATTGCTTTTCTCTAACACCTTAAGATTCTGCCTTTATGCTGGCCTTCTGGGATTTTGAGTATGATGTGATGTAGAGAGGTTCTCTTTTGAATCTGGCTATTTTGGGCTCTATAGCTATCACTTATCTTATGTTTAATTTTTTCCCTGTATTTGGAAAGTTTTCTGTGATTATTTCTGTAAGTAGATTTTTTATGCCCTTTGTGCTGTATTCTAATTTGTGATTTATTCCACTTTATTTTAGATTAGCCTTCTTGGTGCTATCTAAATGATATTGGTTCCATTTTTCATTTTCTCTCATTGTTTTTCTGGTATCTCTAAGTAGCTGGTCTTTAAAAGCATCCTCGTCCTCTAATTCGGATATTCTGTCCTCACCTTGGTCATTTCTGCTGCCCATACTTTCAACATAATTTTTCAACTCCTGGATTTCTGTTTGGAACCTTTTCTTGGATTGCATGTAGTTCTTTGCTAAACTGATCATTCATGTTTTGTATCATTTTGATTAGCTCAGTTAGCTTTTCATCAGTGCTCTGTAAGATTTCTTCTGTCACGTCCATTATTGCGTTAGTTGTATCTTCTGTGAGCCCATTTAGCACCTCACTGGTCTGTTTTCAACCTCCTCTGTTATCCTTTTAAATAATTGGGTTGTGTGTGGCTTTTGCTGTCCTTCCCCCATGGATTGGCTTTTGGAGAGTTGTGAGTTTTAGGAGACATTTTGTTGCCTTGTCTTCTCACATTTCTATTGTTTTCTTTTTCTTTTCTTTTCTTTTGTGTTTATGTGTGTGGTCACTTATAATGGAAAGACTTTGTTGCTAGTGCGGCAATATCTTTAGTCTGCTTTTTATTGATGCATTCAGGGAGGGTATGGCTAACTACAATCCTTTGTCTCTGTCCCAAGATCCAACTACCTCTGTTACTTTGGGGAGAAGAATGCAGTATAATTGGCCCAGCACTCAGTTCTCCAGGAATGGGCTGTGTTCTCAGTGTCACATAAGTATTCCAGATATTGTCATACAGAGAAAACATAACGGCAACCCTCATGTTATGATTTGTGTCTAGATGTGCCCCTAAAGCCTCATGTAGTCACAGAGTTTTGTGAGAAGTGGCTGAATCTAGAGTGTGTGATTGATTGGTGATGCAATGCTAAGATTAAGGGTGAGTGATTGCCGGATCAGTCCACTGATTGAATTGGCACTAACCTAAGCCCAGTAGACTGGATACAACCCACAGGACAGAAAAGGCTTGTCCCTACTCTCTCTCTCTTGTTGCATTTGCTGTCTTCCAACACCATGAACTGTTGCTCCTCTGTTATGTGCCACCTTGCCTTGGAACCAACCACTACAGACTGAAACCTCTACAAACTATGAGCTAAGTAAACCTTTCCCCATTCAACATTGGGTGTCAGATATTTTTTCTCAGCAATGAGAAAAGTAGCTAAGACACCTGGCAACATCAAATAAATCAGCAACAGTAATATTGTCCAAGACAAACTGGACATTGACCTTCCATAAGAACCATTAATGAATCAACCTTAACCTTAGAGATCTAGTATAAACTGTAAGACGTACCAAATATTGGCACACAGCAAATATTTACTATCATAACTATACTTCCACTAACGATAGAAAAGAATTTAACAATAGTAACAGAGTTAACTGTCTAAAGATTAACAAAGTTCAATGGTTATATTATTAAAGATACAGGGCAGCGGTGGTGAGCCTATGGCACATGTGCCACAGGAGGTTGTTTGTTATATCACTGAAAGTTCTAAAGGGTTCATCGTGGCTGGCAGAGGGCATTGGGAGTGGGAGAATGTAAGAAGAAAAATTTGAAAAATTAAATGGGAGATGAAAAGGATGAGAGAAAAGTGAGACAAATCTATTAAGAAGTAGAGGGATATTTTAGAATTTGATACAGGAAAAAAAATGAGAAATAGAAGATAATAGAAAAAAGAAATAATGTGGAAAATAAACAATGAAAAAATTTAAAAGGAAAAATAGGAAAAAGAAAGAAGTAATAGAAGAAAGAAAAATACAAAGGACAGTTCCCCAAACCTTGATAGACCACTGAAGAAGAAAGAGGAACGAGGAGGGGGGAAGAAAAAGGGAAATGAGTCCAAAAACAACAACAACAAAATATTCTTTTTCTGTATTTTTGAATAAGTGATTTCCCTCCAGGATCCCAGTTCTGGAGTCCAGCAAGTCATGCCTGTTTCCACCCCCCTTACGGCCTATGGGTGTTTCAGGTGCCGCCCCATTCCAGACTACGAGGCAAGGTCCACTTTGAGACGTGTCCTTGGTCATGTTGACAGATAGGGCAGGCAGTCAGACCTCATATCTGTGCTGGCCGTAGGCATCTGGGCAGGGGTTCAACTATTTACTGCCAGCACTTTCAAACCCTGCTATTTCTGAGTGCAACCCAGCAGGGCCTAGCTTCTCACTGTGGGATACGGGGCCTGCTGTCTTGGTTACTTTTCTCACTGCTGAGACAAAATACCCAGCACCCAAAGTTAAAGGAGGAAAGGTTTATTTAGCTCACAGTTCACAGAGTTTTCAGTTCACTGTTGGCTGGCTGCAAGGGAGGGCGGCATGCAGAGGGGCATCACAGAGGAGAAACAGTCCATGGCAGGCAGAAGGCAGAAAATAGTGAAGCAGAGTACCAAGCAGCAAGAGACAGCTGCAGCCCTCTTTCTGTCCCGTGTATTACATTCAGACTACAGGCCCACAGGGCAGGTAGCGCTCACAGCCAGGGCGGGCCTTCCCGTTCACACTGTGTTGTGCACAGCTCAATGCATTTGTGGCTCCAGGACATTTAAGACTCGATAGAAGTCTACAGGACAAAATGAGCTCATTGCTATATAATGTTGAGTTTTATATGATTTCTGCTGTTTGTTTTTTTCCTTATTATATTGTCTCTCAGTAAAACTTTGCATATGTAATATTTAAATATAATATGCACATATTTAAATGTATCCAAAATATTTTATTAATGGTCAGGAAGGGATTTTTAAGCAGATATAGCCCGTCATTTTACTACATGAATTTTATTCACTTATTTATTACTGAAGATTAGTAAAATAAAATTTAAACTAAAAATAGTTTCTCTTCCTTCTCTCTGTATTATCCCATAATTACCATTTTTATGGGGGGTGAGCGGCTCTGAGAGCAGTCAGGAGACCTGGCTTTGCCTCCCAACTCCACCACTAGGAGTTGAATCTCTCCATATCGGCCACTTATAGTTCCCATCCTCAGCTTTTTCTTCTGTAAAATGGGTAATACCATTCCTGTAGTCTTAGGGGAACTTTAAAGAATGAATTAGTTTACTGAATTGTGACCGCCTTGAGTTAAGGAATATTAATTGACAGTATGTGTAAGGCAATTTTCCTAAATGTCAGGAATGCAATGAACAAAACAGACCCGTGTGTGCATACGTGTGGTAACAGACAAAATAAGAAAAATAAAGTGAAATATGTAGTACTTTGGATGACAAGCGCTGCGTCCACAGCATAGATGAAGTGAAGGAGGTCCTGAGAACGCGTGCACGCGTGTGTTCATCCTTTGGCATCCTAAACCAAGGGCACACGCCCTCCACTCACTAGCAGCGCAGTGACGGACGGATGCCTGAAGCGCACCGGACTCGTTAACATGTCTGGCAAACCCCGAACGGGCTGCCTTGGGGAGGGGTGCAGTGGTCACTGGACTCCTGTGTTCACACACAGGGGTTGGAGGCTGGTTCGGGCTTCCCAGAGGCTCAGAGTGCTGGGTTTTGTTCCGGAGTTTTCCAGCTCAAAACGAGGAGAGGAAACCAGATCTCTTCTGCCTTCCACCTCCCATCCGTCTAAGTCCGGTGAAGAGCTCCACTCGGCTGGCATGCTAGGGCAGCGAGGGGTGTGGGACGGGACTGACCCTTCCTCCCGCGGTGAGCCTGCGGTGCGCGCCCAGGTGCGCGCCCAGGTGAGCGCCCAGGTGCGCGGATCTGGCAGCAGCGCTGCAGCGGGAAGCAGTGCACGCGTGGGGCTCCGGCCGGCAGGGGGCGCTGTGGCGTCGCAGTGAGTCCCGCCAGATCGCTGGAGCCTGCGGAGTAGGTGAACACCAGGCCTTGGCTTTAAACTCCTTTATAGCGAAGGTCGTGATTTTCTCCCTGACCCCGGCTCAGTTTCCTCAATGGCAGGTTGCGGCTTCTTACTCAGAGAGCCCGAAGGCCCCCTGGTCCGGCGCAGGCCTGCCTATGCCCAAGGGAAGAACAGCTCGCAAGGGAAGCTGGGGCGGGGGTCCAGGCCCTGCTCCCCGCTCTGCCCTCTCGGCTCCAGCTCTAACCTGGGAACCCAGAGCAAGCCGCACGTGCCCTTAGGATCGCTGTTGCTTAGATGTCCCCAAGGCCGGTGTTGCGCAGGCCTCCCCGGCAGCAGACGCAGGGGGCAGTGCTGGCAGCTCCAGGTTAAAGCTGGAGTTGGAGGGTTGGAGGGCTCCAAGTCCCACTTTGTAGAAGGCAGAGTTCGCGGCCCGGAGATGTCCACATCCTTCTCTGCAGTACCTGTGAAGATGTAACCTCCATGGCAAAGGGGAATTGGAGGTGCGGGTGACGCTGTCCTGGGCATCCACCCAGGCGGGGCCAACGTAATCACGGGTGTCTTTCTCAGTAGGGTGAACAGAGAGCGCACAGAGCTCTCAGCCTGATTTTGTGGCTTTGGAGCTGGAGGAAGGGGCCATCAGCGGAGGAAAGAGGCAGTCTGCAGAAGCCCCCGGAGGGGAGGGGATGGATTCTCCCCAGAAAGGGGTGCAGCTCGGCCAGCACATGGGTTTTAGACCAGTGAGACCCGTGTTGGCCCTCTGGCTTCTGGGCCGGTAAGATCATACATGTGTGTTATCTTAAGCCACCAAGTTTTGAGTGAATCGTTGCAGTAGCCCCAGGGAACTCAAGCAAAATGCTTCGCGGCTGGTGGGTGACCTATCTACCCTTCAGGTTTTTGATGTTACTTATCAGTTTGGGAGAAGGAGAACACGCGCGTGCAGTATCCACGTGGGCTCAGTCAGCGTAAGGATGAGTGACCTTACAGGCGGGTGAGAGGCAGGATCGACAGAAGGGCAGATGGTGTTGCTGGGCATGTGCGGGGGGGCGGGCCCTCAAGGGCAGCAGGCGTCCTTGCCCATGCTGAAGTCCCTTTGGGGCTGCCTGGGAGCAGGGGCTCCGATCCCAGGCCTGTCAGCAGTCCTGAATGAGTGAGAACTGCAGGAGGCCCAGGGATGGGGCGACACAGGGCAAGAGCAGGCGGGTGCTTGAAAAACGCTGGTTCTGGAGCTGGGTAGGGGTCGTGGGGTGTGTGTTGAGGGAGGGGGGCTCACTGTGGTGGGGTCATGAGGACCTGGGTAGAAGAAAAAAGCAGCAACATTTTTCATCTACCTTGGTATTTGCTGTGCCTTTCTTCCTTATGTCTTTAGTCATTTAAAATCAACTTACCATCCCGACTCTACTTTAGCGGTTCTACTGCGTTCGTATTTCTGTGCTTACTGACTTAGTCCCGCCTTGGTTTTACAACTTGGGCTGGTGAGCTGGTCTTCGCAGGAATAGAACCATACACAGCGCACCTGTGGGTGCTGCCTGCCACAGTGCTTCGGGTTCGTTCCTCCCGTGTGCTCTGATGGTATCATTAGTCCACGGCTGCTTTTCCTGCCCAAATTCTGACTTGGGGTTTTCTGGACCAAGTAGGTTCTATACAACCTAATAGGATCACACAAATACTAGCAGGTGATGACCAGTTCTCAAGGAACTCATTTTCCCAACACTGGAGCCCAGGCCAAGTCCAATATCCCTGACTCAATTGACAGTGGGCAAACTTTCTTGAGGGTGCACACAGCACTTTGTGTGTGTTGCGGGGGAAGGATTTCTCTCCCGGCTCCCCCCAGCATTAAGACCCAAGGCTCTGTGTACTGAGAGAAGGTCGACGCTCCCTAGAGCCGGCTGGGTGACGAGGGCTTGGGGGCTGCTCACGCTTTACTTGCAGATCTAACATTTGCTACCCTTTCCATGTTTTGGCCCTTTATTCCTTTCAAAACTAGCTGTGCATGTAAAGCCCTCTCTTTTCCATTTGTCCAGCAGTTTGGGGCACATTTCCATAGGTGCAGTTTCAGGTTTCCTGGTTGGCCGTTTTTCTGCAAATGGAAGTCCTTGAGAGTTCATGGTTAAACGTCAGTCTCTCTTCTTCCCCCCACTCAGTGCAGGCTAACCCTGGTGTGATCATAGATGAGGACGGGAGTGGGAGAGCCGTCCCCCCACTTGCTATGCTGCCACTTGCTGTTTTGACATTGAGGTTTGAGACGCGCATGGTGTGGTGGTCTGTAGACAGCTCACCTCCTCTTGCTCTTTGTGTTGTAACTGCTGGTCCAGCTCATGGTCCACAGGGTCTACGTAGCCAACAGGTGACCGGCAGCCCTGGGCCTCAGTTGCCTCCTCCACTGTCCCCCCACTTGGTGGCCTCATGCTGTATTCTGGTGCAAAAGCCTCATCCCTGTATCCCAAGGTCTCTTTTCCCTTCCGGGGACTTCCACCCTGGGGTCTGGACACACATGCCCAGTCACCTCTCTTAGACTCGGAGAATGATAGTCCTGTCTCTACCTCCCCTTGTCACCCTTCCAAACCCTCTGTCTTCTCCTCCTGTTTTCCTTTGCAATAGAAACACCCGATGATGCCTATTTTGTAGCAGACTGACTGCTGCCTGGAATTCTTTTGAACCCTGCTGCTGCAGCATAGAATTCACCTCTTTTCCCTCCACAGAGAAAAAGAGGTGAATTCTTGGCTCTGAGGAACTCAAGGTGTCTAACTAGGGTGAGGAAACATTCCAGGTGAAAACCTAGGAGGCTAGAGAAAGCTGGTGGCTCCCAGCTAAGGGTCTCTCTTCCTGCTCTCACAGCTGCCTTGTCCTCCAGCCCTGAAATGCCCCTGAAGTCAGTGGCAGCAGGGTTGGGAGCCAGAGGTCTCTGAGACAGGCCAAGGTCCTTCACGTGAGGCTGCTGAGAGGTAGTTGAGAGATTCCACAATCCCAGCCTGGAATTGACTGCATGACAGCCTGGGGACTCCAGAATAGGGGACATAAAAATTGCCCCAGCATTACCCACAATAACACATGTACACAAAGACCTTGGATCCCAAGGACAGTGTCCCCAGAAAGTACCCCTCTTGCCTCTGTAACAGCTGTGACAGCTTCATTTTGTGGAAGCCAAGAGGCAAACACATGGCCTTGGACCGGCTGGTGTGGTGGTGTCAGCGCTCAGGACTGTTGCAGTTTCTACTTAAATAGCAGATTGGCCTCTGCTCCCTGGAGCCGACCTTCCCCAGGCTAAGAGCCTGACCTTCAATCTGAGACCTCTGTTGTGGAAGCTCGGGAGTTGGTCAACAGGAGACACCATGCCGCCTCACTGAAGCTATGCTAGGGGAGCAGATCACAGACTGCCTGAGGGTCTGGCTTTTAAGTGGCCTGGGGCCAACCAAGCCTGGGAACATTCTTGTTACAGCTACTAATGGCTGGGATCTTCCCCTTTCATCCTCCTGCCTCTCCCTTCTGCTCCTCTTTCACGTCTGAGGATCAAGCCCACCTCCCAACACATACCACTGAGTCCTAAATGTCAAGGAAGCCTGAGAGGTTTGGTGTTTTTTTTTTTTTTTAACAATGCACACTTTATATTAATTACATAATTAATGTGATATCAATCAATGTTTGAAGATCTTTACGATCTGATAGATTCCCTGTCTAGATGCCCTTGCTACCTTCACTTCTTCCTCTACCTTTGCTTGTTTTCTAGGAAACAAATCCCAAGTTCAGCTTTTAGACAAAAGCCCAATAATGTGTTGCATGCACTAGCTCTGCACCAGTGTGCCCATACTGATGGGGAATAGCTCAAGTCCATCTGATCAGTGAATTTAATGTCACTGATTTTCAGTGAGTTATTTATTCCTCTTGTTTCCCTGATTGGCAAAAACTTCAGATGGTTGAACATTTCTGCCTAGTGACTGAGATTTGATATTAGGTTTTTCTGGTAAAAATATCTCCTTCATCAATTATGGCTATAATATACTATTAATAGTATCTATGAGGAGTCCTGTTATCACATGACTAAGATAGCACTAAACATAATAAAAACTGTGGGTGGGAGAGAGTGTCTCCAAGGAGGGGACAGGACACAGAGCATGTTCCCTGCTTTGGTGGCTCTTGTGCTGTTTCTCCTACACTAATTTTTGCCCTCTATGGCCATGAACTGGTGCAGCTCTTGGTGGTTCCTGGGGGAAAAAAACGGTGAGAGGATTTAGAAAATAAAGATTAGACGAAAGCTGAGGTCAGGCGGAGTGGCCTTTTTCTGGATGGGAAAAGAGGACTGCACAATCACCAGAGGGGCATTTATTTATACTTTTGCAAAGTTACTATCACAAGACACAGGGTTGCCTAGTGACCCACGACTGGAATTGTCTCGGGCAGGATGTTTTTCTTACCAATGAAGTATTTCCAGCTTCAGCTGCTCCCTACGCCCTATCCCACTAAACTTCTTTCAGAAAGAGATCCCAGAGAACTACACACAGGAAGATATTCATGGCTACAAGACCTAAAGGATTCTTTTTCTCAGACAAGTTTATAAATTTCTTCAGAATACAAGGTTACTTTGCTAGAAACTTGGGGATTTGTTTGTATATTACTTTTATTGACCTTTCAGTATGTCCTTTTTTAAGCCTGATAATAATTTACGATTGTTAAATCATTTATGTTTTTGCTTTTTTTCCGGTACCAGGAATCAAACTCACGACCTTGCGCTTGCCAGGCAGGTGCTGTGCCACTGAGCTAAATCCCCAGCCCCTGTTAAATCATTTATGAATAAACAATAACTTGTAGGCATCATTCAGAGTTTTGGGGTGGCTTTTCATCTTCTGTGTCGACTTCTTGTCATGATTTCCTGCTTCCTGCCCATGATGCCATCTGAGCATGGGGAAAGTGTGCTTACTTCAGCCATTCCCTGAGGCCGCCACCTCACTTTGGGCAGAGCTTTGCCATCTTTACACGTCTCTGTCCTGTCCCCAGGCTGCTGTGAAAATCAGGTGAAGACTTGGGGTTAGGGGGTTGAAAGCTCCCCGACACCTACTCCCAGAAGCCAAGTATGCAGTGTATGTGTATGTGAGTATGTGTATGTGAGTATGCATGTGCATAGGCATGCACACACATGTGTGTGTACAGAGATACAGAGAAGTTCTGGACAAGGATTCTACCCACCAGGGAGGGTACTGGGCTAAAAAAAGATGGGCAAGGATGTCACTTAGGAGATGCTGCCGCTGGGCTTGGTCATGATTAGAGTGAGGGCCCCAAACATTTGTTTGGAGCTTGGTCTCTGGGTTGGTGGAGAGCTTTAAGAGGTGGGGTCTAATGGGGTGAGGTTACCACACATGCTCTTGCGTGTACTCTGACTTCCTGTCTGGTCCTGTGATCTTTCCCTCCCACCCGTGTTCCCCCCATTGGGAAGGTCCCATCACTTCTTCCATGAAGTGATATGGGCGGGGCAGAGGGGACCTTGCCAGAGCTGGCCATGCTGTTTGGATTTTCAGCCTCCACAACTGTGGGTAACACTTTTTCCTTAAAAGTATCCAGCCTTAGCTGTTTCATGATAGTGATGCAAAAACTGGCCAATACAGCTGCCTTTCTGGAGACAGTGTTTGGAATGACCCCTTTTCCTTGCAAATTCTGGACTATGAGGAGCACGGGGCTCTCTGAGCCTTGTGTCAGGACAGGGATGGGAAGTTTGGGATGCTCCATGTACTGTTGCTTGATGTGCAGCTGGGCACAGCTATCCTGGAAGTCAACTGCACTGTGGTTAGTGACATTTGGTATTTATGTTTCTTAAGTCTTCGATCTTTTGCTCCTGGAAATATTTCCCAATGATATGCACACAAAGGGACAGAAAAGAGGTGATTTATCACAATACTGTTTAGAGACAGTGGAGAGTTAGAGGTGACCCAGGCCAGCATCCATCAGAGGGAAATGGATAAGTAAAACGATAGATGGACATACGGGTTACCCGCAGCCACAAGCAGGATGAGCACCCAGCGGTATGGCCACTGCCTTAAAACTAGTGCTGAATGAGAAATACAGGAACCAGAACACAACCTGTAGCACCATTATCATTTATATAAACTGAAAACATATGCCCATAAGCCAACCTATCACATTTCTCAAGGCCACAGAAAAGCAGAAGGGCAAACACTAAAGACATCAGAAGGGTAGAATGTGCAGGGGGATGTGGATAAAATGGAACAAATACAGAATTGCAACAGGGGAAGAGTTATGATAGTACACCATGGACTGAGCAGCTGGTTAACACTCTACCCTTGAAAGAAAAGAAACAACTAAAGAACCCATTAAAGATCAGCTATAGAGAAGGGGTGGTACTACTCACAAGTACATCATGGGTGAAATTATGGTGGCCAAGCCATTCTCTCTTTATCCCACCCATTCCAACAGCACCAACCACTGGCTTGGTCTAGAGCAGAATCTTTTTAGAGCAGGAGGCTTACTGTGTCCAAACTCATGTCGATCACCTAGTGTCGGCAGGAAGATCTCAGACTTTGAGATGTGGGGGCTGCTCCAGGGCTCCAACGTCCCTCCACATCCCAAGATAATCTCTTAAGTGAATGTCTGTTGGGGGCCTCAATTGTAAATTGACATAGTATCTGCCCTAGGCTCTCCTTGCCCTGCCTGCCTCATGGGCTGGTTTTGGACTATGAAAATCACCTTCCTCTTGGTCAATGAGATTAGCACCCAGGTGTGGGGCTGGATCTTGGTTTGCTCCCTTGATGATGTTAAACTTGCTCATTCTATCACTGCCTCTGTGTTGCTGCAGGGAGAGCATCCTCCCCCCCGCTCCCCTACACTGGCTAATAAAGTGCTAGCTAGTAGAGATCCAGGGCCAGAGCAGCTGGTGGTCCCGGATCCCTGTTATGCACCCCTCTACTTTGTCTCTTGCTCTTTTTTCCCCTTTCCCGCTGTGCACTGTCACCCAGGCAGGAGATTGGAACTCACTGCAGGGGTCTCCCATAACTAGCACTGTGAGAAGAGGCATTTATAAGTGTCCGGCATTTCCATCAGCCCCCTGAGTTACAGACACTTAGCTCTGACAGAGAGTTGATCTTCTGATGAGTGAATGAACGAATGAATGAATGGGTAGGTGGATGGGTGGATGGATGGATGGATGGTCATATCTGCTTTATATCTACTTAGTTTTGATTGAGCCAGAAGAGAATCAAATGGTCCCTTTGGTGTGCTGAGCTCCGCGAAGGAGCCAGAATAAGATTCCATCCCTGCTGTGGAGTATTGGTGGTATAGTTAAAGAGCACAAGACATGTGCTCAATTCCTCAGACTTGGGTTGGTCACTTAGCATCTGGTGGGCTGTAGTTCCTTCTTGGGGTCAAGAAATTAATACAGTGAGTCCTTACCGTATGGATTTCATGGCCCAAAGCTCAAGGATAAAGATCTGAGGAAGATAACTTGCCATACAAAGGGGCAACAGTGTGTCTAGAATATGGCTAGCGTGCAGGGAGCTATGGGTAGGAAGCAGATCTAATAATGACTGTCTTAGTTACTGTTTTCATTGCTGACACACAGTACCTGTCCCTTGTACCTCTAAGGAAGAGAGGTTTATTTGGGCTAACAGTTTGTAGAGGTTTCGGTCCATAGTCCGGCTGGCTCCAAGGCAGGGCAGCATGGCAGAGGGGCCTGGGAAAGGAGACGGAACTCACAGCGTGGTGATAGGAAAAAGAGGGATCAGGTCCCCAGTGACGCTCCTCCTCAGGCTTCATCTTCCAACATCACACTTTGCTATAAACTCTTCCGTGGACAAACCCAGTAATGCGTATCACACCCCCATGATCCAGTCATCCCCCTAAAGCCCCATGTCTCAGTACATGAGGCTTTGGGAGGATATCTTGACACAAACCCTAACAAGTGCTAAACATAGAACTACGGGCTGGGAAGAACAAATTCCTTCTGTACATTTCAGCTGGGTGTGAAGAGCAAGTCAAGAAATTGAGACATAGCCAATTTCTTTTCTCTTTTTTTTTTTCCTCTTTTCTTTCTTTCCCTTTCCGCCTCCTCTTCCTCCATGGGTGACTCAGGCAAAGACAATGCTGTAGGCCCTTTATGTCCTATTTTACTCTCCTCTCTGGGGCACGGTGGAAGCCTTTCTCAGCACTGCTTGCAATTCCATTGGATCCAATGACTGTGTTCTGGTCTGTGGGGCACGGGAGGAGGGGAGGCACCTGGCTTCCAAACCAGCCACAGTCCCTCCCACAAACCCAGCATCTGTTCTTTTTCCTCGCGTCCACAGTGATCTCACCGACCACATGTTTAACATGGCAATGCCGTCAGACAGAAGGCCCTTGGACCCTCAAGTCACCACTCAGAGAAACTTGCCCAGGAAAGCCAGCCAGCCCACACTGGCTGTGATATGAGTCCTTGTGACGTGAGGTTTATTTGTTCCTGAAGGAGAGCTTATTCTGTCCTGACTAACAGGCTGAGTGCACTGCTTTCCTGAGTGCTTATTTTAAGGAATCATCATTCTTTTAAAAAATTACCATGCCGATTTTCTTCTTGACTGCTTTTTTGAGGTATAACTTGCATACACTATCCCACTCACCAATTTAAAGGGTACATCTCAGCGGCTTTTAGTATATTCACAGGCATGTACAAACATCACCGCAATTTTGTAAAATTTTCACCACCCTCCAAAAGAAACACCCTATCCCTTGCTTTGGATTCAACCCTCTGCCCCATTGCTAGGCAACCAGTAATCTCTCTGTCACTACAGATTTGTCTCTTCTGAATAATTTATAGAAATGGAAGCATAAAACACATGTCTTCTGTGACTGGCTTCTTTTCGTATAATGCTCCAAAGTACAACCAGTTACTTTCCTCTCCTTTCATTCCCTGACTTTCTCCCTTTTCTAAAAATTATTTTTCACATTCTAGTGGGTGTGAAGTGCTATGTTACTGTGATCGTATTTCCCTACCAACAAATGATGTTTAGATTTTTTTCCCCATGTGCATATTGGTATTAATTATTTTTTGAAAGTTGGTAGAATTCAGCTGGAGCCAAAGCTGGGCTTTGCTTTGTTGGGGAGCTTCTAATTACAACTGTAACATCTGTTTGCAGTCTGTTTCTTCCTAGTTCAGTGCTGGTGTATTGTATTTTGCTAGGAATTTATCCATTTTCTCTAGGTTATCAAATCATCCCTTATTATTCTTTTGTTTTGGAAACATCTATTGGATGTCTCCAATTTGTTTCTGAATTTATATATTTGAGTTCTACCTTTTTCCCTTAGTCTACCTAAGGGTATGCCAATTGTGTACATAGATAGATAGATAGATAGATGATAGATCAATGTATAGATCTATATATATATCTGTTAGGCCCACTTTGTCTAAAGTGCTGTTACATTCTAGTATTTCCTTATTAATTTTCTGCCTGATTGATCTGTTGAAAATGGGATATTAAAGTACCCCACTCTTACTGCATTTCAATCTCTTCTTCCTTCATGCCCATTACTATTTGCTTTATATATTTAGGTGTCTGGTGTTGAGTGCACATATATTTACACTTACACCTTCTTGATGAATTCAATCATTTATTGCAAAATAATGACCTTTTTCCTCTTGTGAGAGTTTTTGACTTGATGTGTATTTTATCTGATGTGTGCATAGCCACTTCTGCCCACTTTTGTATACCATTTGGATGGGGTATCTTTCGTTCTTTACTCTCAGTTGTGTCTGTACCAAGGTAAAATTAGTTCTCTTGCAGGCATTATATAGTTAGAGTTTTTTTTTTTTTGTACCGGGATTCAAACTCAGAACCTTGTGCTTGGCAGGCAGGCGCTTGTGCCACTGAGCTATATCCCCAGCTATAGCTTGGTTTTTAAATCTATTTAGCCACTCTATGTATTTTGACTGATGAGTTTATTTCAGTTCTTACATATGAAGTAATTATTGAAAGGAATAGAGTTATTATTACCATCTTACAATTGCTTTCTGATTGTGTTTGTAGCTCATTTGTAGCTTTCTTCTCTTGTTATTTATCTTTGTGATTTGGTGATTTCCATAGTCCTGAGATGTGGTTTCTTTTTCTTTGTGTATATGCTTAAATATTTTACTTTGGAGTTCCCACAAGACATGGCTAAGATATCTCATAATTATAATGGACTATTTCACTCTGTTAACAGCTCATCTGCATACAAAAATCTAGACTTTTCCTTTGTTAGCTAAATATATATTTTGGATATCACAATCTGCATCTCTTTGTACTGTATGTCTCTTATTGTGGCTGTCATTATTTTTGACTGTCTTGACTTTTAATCTTAATACTTCAGACATATGATTTCTAGAGCACACCAAAAGAGTATTGGAGTGAAATTGTGTGTTTCATCATATATTTATCTTTATTAGTATATTTTATAACCAATATACATTTTCATTCTAGTAATTAGCATCCCTTTGGCTCCACTTGAATCCCCTCAAGGATTTCTTATAAGGCAGATCTTGGGGTGATGAATTCTCTCAACTTTTTTTTGTCTAGGAAATATTAATTCTCCTTCATTTCTAAGGGACAGTTTTTATAGAGTAAAGTATTCTTGGCTGGTTTGTTTGTTTGTTTTAGCTTTGGATATATTATCTCACTCTCTCCTTGCCTATAAAGTTTCTACTGAGAAATCTATTAAGAGTCTAGTGAGAGACTCTTTTGTGTGTGACTTATTTTCCTCTTGTTGCTTTTAAAATTATTTAACTTTGATTTTTTGATAGTTTACCTATAATGTGCCTAAGAAAGAACATTTTTGAGGGAACATTTTTGAGCTGATTCTTGAGAAGGGATTAAGCTTTAGGTATGCAGTTGTCCATAACTTAAGAAAATTTCAGCAATTATTTTATTAAATAAACTTTCTATCCCTATCTTTGCCTTTTCTCCTTTTGAAACTCTCATAATGTAATATGATCTGTTGTTGATCACTTAACAGTGTCCTATAAACTGTCCTCACTCTCTTTTGTTCTTTTTTCCCTTTTGGGTAATTTTTAAAGTTGGGATCACAGTTTCACAGTTATAATCTTTTGTTGAAATTTTCTGTTATGCTTTTTATTTCATTCATTGAATTCTTCACCAAGATTTCTATTTGATTCTTATTATACACAGTTGAGCATACATAATCTGAAATCTGAAGTGCTCTAAAATCTGAAACTTTTTGAATGCAACATGACACAAAATGTTTAGATTCAGAGCATTTGAGATATCAATTTTTTTTATTAAGTATGCTCAATTGGTAAAATCTGTGCAAATATTCCAAATCCAAAACACTGAAATCTGAGATACTTCTTGTTCCAACCATGTCAGATAACGGATTCTCGAATGTCAGATAAGGTTGAACTTCTCATTCCGATCATGAGTTGTTTTCCTAATTTCACTGAAATGTGTATATTCTCTTGTATCTTTCTTAGTTTCCTTAAATCATTATTTTCATTTATTTTTCCAGTACTTTGTAAATTTCCCTTTCTTTGGAGTCAGTTACTGAAGAATATTGTTTTCCTTTGATTTCCTTTCCTGTCTTGTTTCCTTGCTTTTTCATGTATTTGTGTGTGTGTGTGTGTGTGTGTGTGTGTGGCTTTGCATTGTGTCTGAGCATCTGGTGGAGTGATCATTGATTTCAGGATTTATAGAGTGGCTTTGATAAGAAAAGACTTTTATCTTATAATGGGTCTTAATGTGCTGGTTGGGAAGGGTGTAGTGGCGCTTTCCAAAACTAGTAAGAAATCCATTCTGGTTCCGAGATGATCTCACAATGGGAATGGGGGTGACAGAGGTGAGCTCCTTCCTTTTGCTTTCTACGTGTCATCCTTAGTTTCTGCATTCTGCAGGGATCCTGCCAGTCCTTGGACGTGCTCCAGTGCTCTCCTGAAGTTGTTTTCACGAGGTGGCAGGGTTATTTGGGATTATCTACATAGAACCAGTGTAATCACAAGCATTCTTATAGAGGGAGTGAAGGGAGAGCAGAGTTAGTGAAGGTGATTTGATGACAGAAGCGGCAAGAGATTTAAAGATGCTGATCATTTATTAATTTCAAATTTCATTGATTTTCTCTGGTTTTTCTATTTTATTTCCATACCAGTTTTTCTATGCTTTTTCTTATGCTTGTTTTCAGTTTACTTTGTACTTCATTTCCAGTCTCCCAATATTGAAATTTATGCTGTTGATTTGAAATCTTCCCTTTCTGATGTAGATATTTATAGCTGGGACTTTCTCCCTGCTTACCACTTTGAATGCATTCAATACATTTTAGAATGCTGTGTTTTCATTTTCATTCACCTCAATGTTTTCTCTAATTTCCATGGCAATTTCTGTTTTGACTCATATTCCTGAATATGTTGTTTAATTATTACATATTTTTAAATTTTCCAAATTTCTCCTAGTTATTGATTTATATTTTTATTATAATTGGAGAATATTCTTTGTATGATTGCAATCCTTTCACACTTATTGAGACTTGTTTGTAGCTGAGCATATAGTCTGTCCCAGACAAGGTCCCATGTGTACTTGGGAAGAATGTGGATTCAGCTGCTGTTGGGTGAAGTGTTTTATAGATATCTATTAAGTCCACTTGGCTTGATAGTATTGTTCAATACTTTTATTTTACTATAACTTTGATGTCTAGTTTTTTTTCTATCTATTATTAAAAATAAGGCACTGAATTTTCCAGTTGTTATTGTGAAAATCTTTATTTTTCTCTTCTATCCCATCAGCTTTGGCTTTTTACATTTTGGGGATCTGTTGCTAGTTTTATATATTTATGTGTTGTATTTGTGTTAGCTGTTCATTACTATACTTGGGTTTTTTTGGTTTTTTGTTTGTTTTTGAGACGAGGTCTCTCTATGCAGTTAAGGCTGGCTTTGAGCTCACTTTGTAGCCCAGGCTGATCTCGAGCTCACAACTATCCTCCTGCCTTAGCCTCCCGAGTGCTGGGATTATAGGCATGTGCCACCACGCCTGGCTTGTTCATTACTATACTAAATACTTGACACAGATAGTTGACAGGAAGGAGGTTTATTTTGGCTCACAGTTTTGGGGGTTGCAGTCCATGATCAGGTGCACCTATTTACTTTTGGCCTCTGGTGAAGATGCCACATAGCAATAGTGGGATGTGGATGGCAGAACAAACCACTCACCCTAATGACAGGAAGTTAAAAAGGGTGAGGAGAGAGCTGGGGTCCCACTGTCCCCTCAAGGACACTCCCCCAGTGACCTGAAGACCTCCTGCTAGGCCCTACCTTTTAATAGTTTTACTACTAAATAGTACCACTCTGGGGACCAAACTTTTAACACATGGGCCTTTGGGGACCTTTATGATCCAAACTACAGAACTATAGCAATAGTGTTTTGATAGACCCAGCATTTTATCATTATAAAATTTGTTGTCTCTAGTAATAATTTTTGTTTTAAATTGAGTTTTGTCTGATATTAGTGTGGCCACTCCAGCTTTCCTTTGATTACTTTTACTTTAATCTGTTAGTGTCTTTAAATCTAAAATGAATCCTCTTACAAATAGCATATGGATCATGTTCTTTTTTTTTTTGAAATCTGTGCTGACAACCGATGTCTTTTAATTGAAGTTTAGTACATTTATATTTAATATGATTTTAAATATAACTTGTCTGCCAATCTATTTTCCATAAATCTCATATCTTTTCTCTATTATTGCCTTTTGAAAATTATTGCCTTTTTTGTATTAAGGTATTTCCTAAAGTGCCACTTTAATTTGCTTGTTTCTTAATATATTTTTACCACGAACATCTTAATTTATAATAATCTAGTATATAACTTAATTTTAATAGTGCACAAAACTTTGCCTCTGTCCAGCTCTGTTCCTTCCTCCCTCCTTTATGCTCTTTTAAAAAATAATAACCATTTATGATATCAACTGTTGTTCCTTAAATATTATGGTTAATTCTTAAAACAACCTGATGTTAGTTATATTTATTCTCATATATGATGAAGCTGGCAAGTAGTGTGACTAATAACATCTCTAAGGTATTGTCATGGTTTAACTTTGATATCCCCCCCAAGTCTCATGCACTCAAAGGTGGGGCTTTTGAAGGGTGATTGCATCATGTGGGATACTCTTCAGTGAATTAGTCCACTGTGAGTTTAAAGCTAATTGTGATATTGGGAGGTGAAGCCCAGGCAGAGGAGATGGATCACGTGGGGTGTGGCCTGGAAGGGTCTATCTCTCTACCTCTTCCTTTGAACACTCTGCTTCCCACTGCCACTCCTTGAGCTGTTTCTCCTCTGCTATGTTACCCTGCTTGGGACCAGTCAACTACGGACTGCAACCTTTACAAACTGTGAGCCAAATATTATGGATGTCAGGTACTGTGTCTCAGTGATAAGAAAGTAACTAAGATGGGAGTAGATCTTAAGTTCAAGCAGAGGTCTTCTTGACTTAATTTATTTTTGTTCTTAACCGCCAATACTTCTTTCTCTTCTCCTCTTTATCAGAATGACTCACCAAGCCTTAACTACCCAACTCCTGCCAGTTTATGTAAAGTTGGCAGTTCATTCTTTCCCTCTTTAACAATACAGAAGTTAATTTTTCTTTTCTATGCAAGTGAAATACAGAGACTTCATAGATGACACAGAGTCTCATTATACCAGGGCCTAGACTCTGTCTTGTTGCTCCGGTTGTATTTTTTAAAATCTCTTTGCTTCTACTTCTTCCTTCCCTTTTTGAAAATAAATTTTAGTTGACAAATAATTCTGTATGTACAAATCTATGGTATATAATATGATGTTTAGAAATACTGTTTATATGTTGTGGAATGGGTAAAGCCAGCTAACTAACGTATGTTGTACTTCATATATATAATTTCTTTATTATGAAAATATGTAGAATCTACCCTCAGTGATTTTCAGGTGTACATTGTTATTAACTATGTCCACCATGTTGTAGAATAGATGTCTTCAAGTCATTCTTCCCATCCATCTGAGTCATTTGACTCACATTCCCCAGCCCCACAACCCCAACCCTGGTAACCACCATCCTGTTCTCTGCTTTTAAAAGAGAAACTTTTAAAGATTCCTCATATAACTGAGATCATATGCTATTTACTTTCCACTCCAAGAGGCTAGAGGAGGGAGAGATGAGGGCTAGAGGAAGGACAGAGGGAGGGCAGAAGGAGGTAGAATAGTACTTTATTCTGTTTATATGCCAATTTCTTTATCCATTCATCCACTGATGGGTACTTACATAGATTCCATACCTTGGTTACTATGCATAATGTTGTAGTGGACATGGGAAGGCTGATTGACATATTAACTTATTTCTCCCAGGTGTGGGATTATTGGATCATATAGCAGATCCATTTTTAATTTTTTGAGGAACCTCCATACTGTTTTTCATGATGGCCATACTAATTTACATTCCTACCAACATTGTATAAGAGTTCCTTTTTCCCCTGAATCCTGCCTAATACTTGTTATCATTCATCTCACTCTAACAGGCGTGAGGTGATATGTCATAATGGCTCAACTTGCGTTTCCTTGATTATTAGTAATGGTGAGCATTTTTCTCATGTATTTTTTGGACATTTGTGTATCATCTTTTGAGAAATGTCTGTTCAGGTTCTTTGCCCATTTAAAAAATCACTTTCTGTTTGTTGTCTTGCTATTGGGTTTAGTTCCTTTGGCATTATGGGTATTAACTCCTTATCAGATGTATATTTTGCAAGTATTCTCCTATTCCACAGATTGTCTTTTCATTCTCCTTATTGTTTCATTTTCTGTGTACAACATGCTTTTTAGTTTGATATAATGCCATTGATCTATTTTTGCTTTTTGTTGTCTGTGCTTTTGGGCTTGTATCTTAAAAAAAAAATCATTGCCAGACCATTGTGATAGAACTTTCCCCAGTGTTTTCTGCCTGTATTTTTATAGTTTCAGGTTTCACATTTAAGTATTTAACCTATTTTAGATTAATTTTTCTATACAGTGTAGGATAAGGGTTTCATTTTATTCTGCATATGAATATCTAGTATTCATAAAACACCATTTATTAAAGAGAATATCTTTTCCCTATTGTGTATTCTTGACACTTTTGTCAAGAACCAATTGTAAATGTGTGGATTGATTTCTGGATTCCAGCTTCAGTTCTATCGCTGCACTTGTCTGCTTTGATATCAGTATCATGCTGTTTTGATCATTATAGTATATTTTTGAAATCAGGTAGCATGATGCCTCTGGCTTTGTTTCTTGTGTTCAGGATAACTTTGGCTATTCAGAGTCTTTTGTAATTCGAAAGTTTTTGGATTGTTTTGTGAGTTTGGTGAAAAATGTCATTGGAATTATATAATTATATTGCATGTACAGATCACTTTTAGTAGTATAAACATTTTAACAACATTAATTCTTGCAATCCATGAACATGGACTCTCTTCCTGTTTAGTTGCATCCTCTTTAGGTCCTTCCATCAGTGTCTTACAGTTTTCAGCATACAGATCTTTCCCCCTCCTTGGTTACATTTATTCCTAAGTATTTGATTTGTGGGGAGTAGCTGCCTTAATAACTTTCCTCATTACTGAGACAAAATACCCAACACTCAAAGTTAGAAGGGGAACCATTTATTCAGCTCACAGTTTGTAGAGGTTTCAGTCCATAATCGGCTGGCTCCAAGGCAGGGTGGCTTGGCATAGAGGCATCACAGAGAACAGCCATGGCACCCACAAGGCAGCAAAAGCAACAAGGGCAGGACGTTAACAGTGTCTTTCTGCCCTTCTATATTCTATCTGGGCTACCGGGGATTAGGGCAGTGCCAAATCAATCAGTGGACTGAGGTAATAATCACATACCCCTCATCCCAGCATTGCACCATGAGTCACTCACACACTCTAGATCCAGCCACCTCTGAAAAAGCCCCACCTATGACCTCATGAGGCTTTGGGGGGACATCTAAACGCAAACCATAACAGTAGCTATTACCAATGGGATAGATTTTTGCCTTCTTTCTCAGATAATTCATCGTTATGTATTCCTTTATGTTCTTATTAACATAAGGTACATCTCTGTACACTATGTGCCCGTCAACAATGACTTAACATTTGTGTTATAGAGTTTCCTTTTAGGTCAGATAGACATTGAAGGAGTTAACAAACAAAAATACAATGATACCATCTTTTTCATTTCCCTGTGTAGTTACTAGGGATGATTGTTTCTTGATGTGGAGTCACATGTCTTTGCCACCTGTCCCCTCTGCCTTTCCTTTCATTCCTCTTCACTTTCTAATTTATCTTCTTTCCCCCACTTTCAAATATCTGTTCTTCTCATCCTGCAAGGGCCTGTGAGAACTTTCCTTCCCGCCTCTGCCACCACTGAGCTCTGCCACAGTTCAACATCACTGCTCCCAGGTTGTCTTCTCTCCCTACCCTCAGCCTAAGCACAACACAAGGGCATCTCTTTCCCAAGTTATGAGAATAGGATTCACTTGAAAGCAGTAGGCTGAGGCAGTAACCTCTACGATGTTCATTAACCTCTAGTCAACTTCACATAGTTAGCAACCATTAAATAAGGCTGTTGTCCTCAGGAGCAGACATCAGGCTCCAGCAGGGAGGCTGTAAAACACAAGGTGTACTAGTAATGGGTTTCTGGTAGGGGCAGACCACCAGGGCTGGCCATTAACACCACATTATTCAGGGCCACTGTTAAATGACTAATCAATTGTGAATTAGAGTTCTGAGCCATGTATAACTTATTTGTGGCATGGTGTCTCCATTAATCATGTTCTGGAATGCTGAGAAAAGACTGAAGTGAGCTAAAGTTGAAGGTCTAAGGTTTCTTGAAACCCAGCTCATTTAATGATATTCATGAATAGATGACGTGTTGTGGTAACTAGTCTTTGGTATCGGTCCAATTCCATCGCTGATCCCAGGGGCTAAATAGCTGCCCGGATGCCGAGCTTTCTGGGAAATGGCAATTAGTATTCAGCGTGAGTCTGGGGAGTTATATACAGCACATCTTGTATTTTCAAAGCTCTAAACAGAGAAGAGGTTTAAGATTTCTACACAAAATTCCAAAGTTGTTTTAGGCTAAGGAGAAAGGTCAGATTTCCTCACTGTTTGGGAATTCCTCAGAGTCCCATAGTACAAAAAACTGACCTAAGCATGAGAATCAGTTTTGGAGAGACTGACCACAAAGTCAGCTTGGAGTTGCAGAAACTTCCACTTTCTCAGAGCTCCCTAACACCCTCGATGCAGGTGCTGTTAACTGTTATTATCGTGAACAGCAGTAATGCTGACTACCATCTCTTTGGCCCTACTCTACTGTTCTAATTTTCCAGAGCAATCTCTCATGCTAGGTCAATCGCCTTATTTTAAGATGAGAAAAACATGCACCACATGCTTCACCTGTGGCACTGAACACACAGAGTCCAGAGTTTCCAGAAAGTATGTTCTTGGTGCCTATCTATGATTTCCATACATGCACCCAGTGGAATTAGTTCTTCCCCTGGCTCTGGATGAAAACTTTGGCCCCATAAATTTCCTAGTCTCTCCTAGGTAATAAAAATAATAGTTCTCTAGTCAGCATTTTAAGTCAATTTGAGTTCCAAGATGTGATCTCAATTCAGTAGTTAAAATACTTAGTTGAGTTTCATTTGAAGTTGAGACCACTTCTTCTCTGGCATGGGCAGGAAACTTGTTCATAGGAAGGGGTCCACTATAACACTTCTGGAGCTTTCCGTATCTGGACTCTGTTCTTCCGTGCGCTTGGGGAAAGAAGAGGGGTAAGGGGACCAAGAAAGTTCCCTTTTGACAGATACAGTCAGCCTTCTATGCCACGGGTTCATTATCCATGGGTTCAACCTGCCATGGATTGAAAATATTTGGAAAAAAATGGCACCTGTACAGAACGTTGTGAATTTTCTCCTGTCATTATTTCCTAACCAGTACACTCCTACACCTACTTACATAGTATATACATTGCATTAAGTGTCATAAGTAATCTAGGGATGATTTTAAGTATTTGGGAGGATGTGCATTGGTTTTATACAAATATGACACCAGTTTCATATAAGGGACTTGAGCATCCTTGGATTTGGTATCCATGGAGATGGTCCTGGAACCAGCCCTCATAGATACTAAGGATGACTGCATTGATGAGGCCACGGAGTATAACATTCTTTGGTGCTTCAAACTGCCTTTCCTTCCAGAGCACTTTTTTAAGTTGCCAGGAAATGCAGCTCCATCATCCCATCATCCCTGGGGTCTCTTACCTATAAGGCTGGTGTGCGAGACACGCCTTCCGCCACTTGTGCTAATGCCTCTTCATCAGCTTCTGGGATGCTGGCTGTTTGGAGTTGGTGGGCCCTGTTGTGGTCCCCTCAGTACATAGTTCCCTTGGACAGAGCCCGGGCAACTCTATACGACCATTCTCTCCCACATGGTCCACACAATCTCGGTTCTAATACACTCCAGAAGTACAGGCTGATTCTGCTGCAGTAGCCCCTCTTTTGCTTTTCCCTCAGAGTAGCTGGTTGCCCGCTATGGACCATCTTAAGTGTATCCCCCCATATCCATATGCTGAAGCCCTAACTGTGTTTAGAAGTAGGAGCTGATTAAGGTTAAGTGAGGTCATAAGAGCAGGGCCCTGATCATAGAGGCTTCGTGCCCGCAGGAAAAGTGACACCAGAGAGCTCCGTCTCTCTCCACATGTACTCAGGGAAAAGGCCACATCGGGACCTTGCAGCCATGTGCAAGTCAGAAAGACACCTTTCACCAGAGATTAAGCCCTACCAGAACTTGATGTAGGGCTTCCAGACCCCAGAACTGTGAGGAACACATTTCTATTGTTTAAGTCCCCTAATCTACGGCTTTCTGTTTCGGCGGCCAGAGAAGACCAGGACATGGCCTGTTTCTCACCTTTTAGCTTTCTCAGGTCTAGGCCAGGCACCAATCTACAGTGGTGCTCAAACTCTAAGCTCATGTATTCAATCCTTAGTGACATCCCCATGCAGCCTTATTGCTAGCATGAGAGGAGTGGGAGGCTCCATGCCTGGCTGGCTTGAGGGTTCTGCTCAGGTCCTGTTTCAAGCATGTGGTATCTATCGTCTTGATGCCAACCCAACCTTCTAATTTCACACCACAGGACACACAGCTGCTAAGAATCTAGATCCACAGTTGGTATCCAGGTCTGACTACAACTTACGGTCCTTCCTCAACCGTACCCCACTGATCTTCTGCAGTGCAAGGGTTCCAGACGTAAGCTCACGAGGGCAGGGCCGTGTCTACGGTGTTGACCATTGTATCCCTCATTCTTGGTATGCTCTGCACAGAGTCCAGGCTATTGTGCAGGAGAAATTGCCACACGGGTGGCAGCTGATGCAGAATCTGGCAAAACAAAAGCTCGGTATTCTCGTTAAAATTGTTGAATGGAACGGAAAGGCCAGCTCTCCAGTGCCAGAGTGAGGGACTGGGAATTTCGCAAAGTTGCTGAGGCCTTCCAGCTGGGCCGGCGTCTACTCAGTGAGGGAACGTCCATGACACACAGCTGGGAAACGTTAGCACCTGGACGTTTCCCATGGGGACAGGGGGACCATTTCCGTCCAGGTCTGCCTTCTTCCTCTCTGCTTTTTCTCAGGTCTGCATAAGCCGTCTCCTTCTGTACTCTAAGGCTCTAATCTCACCTGTCCCCCAAAGGTGGCGCTGAGAGACAGAGCCACGCTGCTGTGAGCTAGCCACAGGCAGTGGGAGGGGCTGGTATCCCAGTCACCCTCAGAAGACACTCTGCCGTTTCTGCGTCAGAGACGGGACAGCCCTTGGTTTAGTAGATCAGCCTGGGGCCTCAGCTGAAGCTGGGGGAAAATGTCAGAGAGATACAGTGACGACAAGGGGGTGAACGTCACCGCTGCTTCACTTTCACCCCTAATGTGCTCTGTGACCTCGGCGAAAGTCTTCCCTCTCTCAGCGTGGGCTGGGGAGTCTGGTGGATAATGCTTTGCATATGTATATTGCGAGGAATAATGAGACAGGCTCCACGAAGCATATTTTGTCTTTGGGGGACAAACAGTACAAGCTATTTATTTTAAGAGCGTGGCTTAATCAGCTCCTCCAGCTTACCCCAGAAACACCCCTGGCTATGCTGGCATGGTCTGTGTAGAAGCAACCAAGTCCAATTAAGTGTCCTTTTCTGCCTGGAGCCCAGCTAGCCTCCTAAGAGCAGAAGGAAAAAATGCTGTTGGTCTGGCCTTCAAGGCCATGCATATCGCTTCATGACCATCTCTTGAACTCATGCATTCATCCAGAAGTCGTTATGGATCCCTTCACCGGCACAGGCTTCGTGGTAGGCCCTGGGGGGCGCAAATATGGGAACATGCTGGTGTCTGAATCTCTGGTTTCCACTCCTGCCACTGTCACAGTGCTGCACTGTGTGTATCAGCAAATTGTACCCATGTCTGTTCTCCTGCGGTCTGTCCTTTTCTGCCCAGAATGGCCTTTTCTCTCCTCTGCATGCCAAACCTTGCATCTCCCTCAGGTCCCTCTCTGCGACTTCCCATGGGCTCTGGGATGCACTTTGCATAGCTCTTTGCTGTAGCCCTGCAAGCTGTGAGGACAGAATGGGCCTCCCCGGCTCTTGTGTTCTTGGTGTCGAATGAGGCCGTCTGCTCTGTCGAGTGATGGATGGTGCTGCATTACTCTTAGGGAGCTTCATTGCCCACAGCCAAGAGGCTCTCATTTTTCAGTGTTTCATCCATACATAGCCTCAGGACCCAAACCCAGCAAGCTGGAGCTCCATCAGGCCTTTCGGCAGTTGAAGTGCTGATAAGGTGATGCACATCATAGCCTTACAGAAAGCTGGGGTCCAGGATGTATAGATACAAGGTGCAAAAGACCCCAGGAACAGCATATGATAATGAGATAAAGAGTAAATACTTTGGTGCCTGCTTTGTTAATTCTTGTTTTTCAAAGAAGAAGGAGGAAGAGTCAGGTTCATTTTTCAGCTTGAGAAGGAAGCGCAGACCGTGGGCCAGCTGAGAGGGGCTGACCGCATGGCGGAGAGGGAGTTGGCCACAGACCACTTGCTCGGACACAGCCTAATGATCCATCTGCTTCCCTCTTGTGGAACTGGCCCATCCAAACAAACAGGCCAGGAGTGTCAGCCTGTGGGTCCTGTCCTGAATCCTCCTGAGTGTCATGGCCACTTCTTTTTTCTTTTTTTGTCTTTTTTGAGACTGGGTCTCACTATGCAGTTCAGGCTGGCCTTGAGCTCACTTTGTAGCCCAGGCTGGTCTCGAACTCGCAATGATCCTCCTGCCTCAGCCTCCCGAGTGCTGGGATTACAGGCGTGTACCACCACACCTGGCCTCTACTTCCCTTTTTACCTCCTGCTTTAGGTATTAGTACAAAATTTGGTATAGGGTATTAATACAAAATTTGAGGTAAAACAAGACCAACACATTGGGAGATGGACTGCCACTGAAAAGGCAGTTTGTTATGGTTCTCACGAGGTAGGGATTTACTATGGGGACTCTGCAGGGAAGCACTAGGGCTGGTGAGGAGGCAGAAGGGGCAGGAGAAACAGGTGCAGGACAAAGGAAATTTGGGGATGTAGATTCTGGGCCAGCTGGTTGGCACTTGAAAATTACACCCAAGGTGAACTGTTCATGGTCTTTAGCCATAGGCTGGCCCCGGGTGGGGCAGCACCCTAGGGTCAGCAAGGAGCTCCCAGATTCAAAGCACCAGAAAAGAGAAAATAAAGGACATGCTCCGAGTACCTCTTTATACCTCAGCTTTGGCTTCTGGTCTCTGGTGGGCCTGGGGGTCCTCCACTGACAGCCACTGTCCTCTTGTCATTTTCTAGCACCTCCAGGGTGCACTGAGCAGGGGGACCTGGGACTGAGCCCACATCCTGCCTGACACCTGCCAAGACATGGCACACAGGAGACTCTGGATGGTGCCTGGGTGCTGGAGGAGCCATCATGTGTATCGTGGGGTGGCTCTGAAGACCAGAGATTCTGCAGAAGACCAAGATAGCACTCAAAGGCTCGGGCGGGAAGTATTGTATGTGTCAACTTGTATGGAGGTGAAAACAGGTGGGATGAGACTCAGCTCTGTGGGGTCACAGTAGCTGAAGTTGTTGCAGCTGGAGTTATCTGGAAGGTCTTGCTGGAAGCAGGGATGTCACATGACTGGGAAAGTCTGACCTGACAGCACTGGTTGGGCAGAGGGTGTGCAAACAGGGTAGAAGAGGAAGCAGTGAAAAAAAAAGCAAAGCTAAGTCTGCAGAGGAGCCAGGGCTTGCTGTCCTTAATCATCTTTTGTGGTATCATCGCTATGTGAAGCTGCAGCCGTTCGGGCCTGCAAAGATGAGTTGTTCTTGGGGTGGAAAAATGCATTCTGACAAGCCAAACGTTGGGTCAGTGGCTTGCAAAGTTCAAGATTAAACATTTCCCAGAGTGTCACTGGAGACAGAGTGCACTGCTGAAGGGATAGTAAAGAAACCAGGAAAGTCCAGAATGCTTCACTGCCCCCTTGATGACCACAAGCAGGGATGACCAGCAGCAACCCCAGGAGCAATAAAGATGAAGGCTCCCTATCTCCCTGAATGGGAAACTCATGTTGCCATGGTGAAAGATGCCTGGCTGCAGTGTGAAAGATGCCTGGCTGAGGGATAGCTTTTTTACCCACCCAGTTCCCCATAAGGAAGTTTGTACCCACTAAATAAGCTGGGAGGAGGGCAACTGCTGTGCAAAAGGAGTGCATGGCTTAAGGGGGTGCATTAGTCTGTTTTCCCATTACTATGACAAAATACCTGACGCTGGGTACTTATGAAGAAAAGGGGATTTTAAGTGTGCAGTTTTGGAGGCTCAAGGGCCCAGTACCAACATTATTGGCTTGACTCTGGTGAGGGCCCCATTGGCGGGGTCAAATGGTAGACACCGTCACGGTGGGAGCACGTATGAGAGGAAGAGATCACATGATGAAACAGGAAATCAGGGAGCAGAGAGAATCCCTTCTTGCTCTTTTATAACAACCTTCTTTTATTGGAACTAACTGGGATCCCTTGAGAACTACATTGGTCTTTTCTCAGTTTCGTGTCCCCAGTGATTGAATTGTCTCCTGTTAAGCTCCATGTCTTAAAGATCTGTTACCTTCCAACATCACCACCCTGGAGACCAAAGCTCCAACCTGTGAAACACTGGGAGACAGACTCAAACTAGATCCAGACCACAGCATGGGGAGACAGATCAACTACTGAGAATTGAATGTGGTGAGAGCAGTCAGTGATGACTATGCAGTCAGCTATGTGGACACCAAGGAAGGATGTCAGAAGTAGGCAGAGGAAGGAAAGACAGGTCAGGAAACAGAACACAGAAAGACCAGAGATATCAGAGTGCTCAAAGTAAGCACTGCAAATGGTGGTCTACAAAGCATTACATGATAAATATTTTAGGCTTCATAGACTATGCAATCTGTGTCATGGTTTTAGTCTAAGATGTCTCCCAAAGTATCATGTGTTCAGCAATAGGTCTTCCAGGAGGTGACTCGATCACAGGGGTGCTATGCACACAAGTGGATTCATCCAGTGACGAGTTTATAGCTGAATGTGCGGTCAGGAGTTGAGGCCCAGTTGGAGGTGGCCACTGGGGCATGTGGCTGGAAGGGTGCATTCTTGTCCATGGCTCCTCCATTCCTCCACTCTCTCTCTGCTCCCTCGCAGCCATGAGTTGGGCATCTTTCTTCTGCCATGCTCTTCCAACATGCCATTTCTGCCATGGGGACATCCAGCCATGGACTGAGCCCTCTAAAGTTCTGAGCCAAAAAAAAAAAAAAAATCCCTCTTTTAAATTGGAAGTGTCGGGTATTCTCTCCCAGAAATGGGAGAGTGAGGAATAAACCCCCAGCTACTTAGCTGGGCTTTGTAAGGCAAAAACAGTCACAGACATAGACACATGGGCCTGGCTTGTGCCAATAAATTTTTATTTTTAACTACAGACCATGGGAAGGATTTGCTGGTGGGCTTGCAGATACTTGCCTTAGAGATTTGAGGGTCCACAGGCAGGCAAGGGCTAGATGCAGGAGGGGGACAGAAAGACAGAAGTAGAAGGACAGCATGATCCCTGAAGGGTGAGCCATGGGTGCTCACCCTTGCTTTGGGTGCCAAGGGTGGGCTTTGAACAGAGAAGCAGTATATATATATATATATATCCCTGTTGGACAGTGTCTGAAAAGGGTCATCCTGATGTTGGTGTAGCAGCCAGCAACAAGGCTAGCCAGGGATCTGTTGCAGTGGACCTTAGTCAAAATGGTATCACAGGATGAAGAAGAGGGACGGGACAGAGGGAGTGTGATAGGGCTTGAGGATATCCCATCTATAGGCTAATGCTCAGATCTCTCACTTTCAAATAGACAGGTGGGCCCAGTGAAGAGCTGTGGGCTTGAGAAATGACTCCTGTCAACTGTGGCACACTGTAGAGGAAGAAGCTGAGCATCCCATCCCTGGGCCAGTAAGAGTTGAACTCAACAGAAGTGGGAATGGCCTCTCAGCATTAAGGATCTTCCTCCATGTCCTGCTGGCATCTGCTGCCAAATGAACTGTGGGGTATCTGTCTGAGTCTTTGAAGATTTCCTACTCACCCTTAATCTCTGAAGCTTCACTATGATGTGTGAAGTGTGCACTTATTTCTGTTCATTTTGTTCACTGTAGTAGTAGTCCCCTCTTATCCATAGTTTTACTTTTCATTGTTCTGTAGTGCAAACATATTAAATAGAAAATTCTACAAATAAACGACTCATAAGTTCAAAGTTGTACACTATTCTGTGTAGCATGATATAAGCTCTGGCCTGCCTGGAATGTGAATCATTCCCTTCTCCATGGTATCCACATTGTATATGCTACCTGCCTGATAGTCACTTCGTAGCTATCTTGGTTATTACATTGACCATGGTGGGATTAGAATGCCTGTATTCAAGTAACACTTATCCTACTTAACAGCAGCCCTAAAGCAAAAGAGTAGTGATGCTGGTGATTTAGATATGGCAAAGAGAAACCACAAAGTGCCTCTTTTGAGTGAAAATAGTGTCAATTTAAGAAAAAATAGTATGTTGAATTTGCAAAGAACTGTGGTATATTACTATAATTGTTCTGTTTTATCATTAGTTGTTATTCTCTTACTGTGTCAAATTTATAAATTAAACATTATAATACGTATATATGCACAGGAAAAGCACAGTATATAGGACTTGGTTTCAGGGATCTGCTGGGGATCATGGAACTGTCACTAAAGAGAGCCTATGTTATTTATATAGTCTCCTATCTATTTATATAGATTTGTCCCCTCTTCTTTCCTTGCTTTTTCCTCTTTAATGGGGATTGAACCCATGACCTTGCACATTCTACCTGTGTAGCTGAGCTGCAGCCTTAGCCCTTTTGTTCTGTATTTATTTTGAGACAACACCACACTAAGCTCCAAGGCTTGCCCCAAACTTGTGATCCTGTTGCCTTAGCCCCAAGTAGCAGGGATTACAGGTGGGCACCACTCCACCTGGCTTTGCAGTGCCTTTTTATTTGAGGACTCATGTGTTTGACTTTTGGACATCCTCAGCCATCATCCCTTCAAATGCAGTTCCTCTGTCATTTCTCTTGTTCTTGTCTTTGGAGCAGCTGTTAGACAAAAGCTGATACCTTTCAAACTACCTTTGCTTTACCTGATTTGCATTTTCATTTCTTTTTATTCCTTTGTCTCTACTGCTTTCCAGATAAAATTCTTCAATATTACCTTTCAATTTATAAATCTGTTTCATTCCTTTATCTCTAGAATTCACCCGATATTTTAGTCTTTACATTTTAATGACTTTGTTTGTCAGTGCCCACTTTCCAAGCTTGTCAATGCTTGGTTCTCTTTCTGCTCTACTTGATTTTTTTTCATGACTTCCTGTTCTTTTAAAATGTATGTTACCCTTTGATTTATCTCTTTGAGCACCCTAGCCTTGTAAATGCTCAGCTCACATTTGCAGCTGGCCGTGTGCAGACAGAGAATGTCTATCCACCCTGACCAACCCATGGAGAACCATCAGATATGGCCTACCTGTCAGGCTTGGCAGGAATGGGCTTTGTCGCTAGAGAGTGACATTTGCGATTACCGAAATGCCAGAGGCATGGGGTTCATTTGAGGGTACTTGTTTAGCAAGGCATTCAGACTTTGAGAACTTGGCTTTGCTGAGTTCAATCAGAAAGACAGAAGATCTGATTTCTCTTTGGGCAGAGGTTTGTTTACCCTGAACTGAGAGCCAGCAGCCCTATTAGTTTTGAACTGACTTAAATATTTTTCCACATTTGGGCAGAGCCCCTTGTGTGCCAGGAGAAGGGTACAATAACATATTGTTAGGACTCTCCCAGGACAGGGGCTGTGCATTATTCACTTTTCATCCCTTCACCCTCCCTCTACCACACTGCTCAATAAAAGTTTATTGATTTGCACAGTAAAATGGATGGGTAATCTGTGAGTCATGTTATAAACGTTTATATACCATACCCGTATGTTCAGATGGGTGTTGCAACTGCAGTGGGAGTCTGTGTCCTAATTGAGCTTGTGACTGTCATTCCCAGGGATGCAGGGACCCTGTTGAAATCGCTCCAGGGCCCAGTAGATTGTCCCATGTCAACTTCACATGTGCACTGTGAGTCTGTGTACTCATGCATACACATATGAAAGTACATAAAGAATAAAAATGCAATATGTATGGCTATATTATATGTTTATTTTGTAAAAGAAAATATTACAAGGACCATTAACACATTAAACCAACCCCACTGTAACGCTTCCCACACACTCTCTTCCTTTTCCTAAATCTCAAGTTAAGAAAATGGCATTTGGCTTGCACTGAGCTTTCGGAGTCTGTCAGCATTTGATAGGTCAACAGTCATAATTGCATGTTGACTTTGCAATATATTATTTTAACAACGTGTTAATACATAGCAATCCTTGGACGGGACTCCCAGGATTGCTGTTTTATAACTATCAACTGACATGTTAGAACTAACCTCATTGGCGAGAGAGCCAATTGCTGGAGATACATCGTTAGCCAAAGGATTGTTGAATGTGTGACTGGCACACACAGCAATGAGCTGGAAGTGAGCACTCAGAGACCTCTAAAACATCTAAAGAACAGCCAGTTTGCAAGGTCCTGGGTGAGCAGATGGAGAGTAGCTTTTTAAAGCGCACTTGGCAGTGCGGAGGTGTGGGGGAACACACTGCAGGCAGCTCCCCACCCCCTGGGGACTGGTGAGTGGGCCCTCGGTGGAAGGTTCCGCGTCTACAGCGGGGCTGAAGTCGGGAATGGATACTCCTCTTAAACAGCAGAGGGAAGTGGGTAGGAGAGATGGACATGGGAAGAGGGAACAAGGATAAATAAGGAACAAATAGATCAGCATAGATAAGGCGCAGGAGAGGAGAAAGTGAGATAGCAAGAACAAATGAATGTAGGAGAGATTTTTGGGAGAGAGTCAGGGGAAAGGACAGTGAAGAGTCTGTAGAAAACTGACTCGGCACACCACCATTTTTTTTCCCTGAGCCCCATCCAAGCCAGATCCCACGGCTGTGTGCACAGCCTGTGTGCCTCAAATAGAATGCTGGGCTGTATATGAATGCAGTGTCGGGAACTGGCGGGCGCTAAGGCAGCCCGGGTGTGGGCCGGTGCTCACCTGGATGGCTTTGCTTTGGCCTCACTGGATTCTATCTACCAAAGGTCTCTGATTCACTGGGCTCTTCACGTTTTTCCTACAATGGAACAAATCCTCCCTGTCCTGAGCATCTCGTCTGTTCCAAGGGAAATCTCAGTGTTTTCCTGAGAAATGCCAGAAGGAAAAGCTAACTTCTTGGTCAGTTTTGAATGCTAGCCCTTGAAGTGTGGAAGCTGCTCAGACTCTGAAAGGGGCTGTGGCTTCAAAGCCAGGAGGAGGACAAGTTCCTAGTGTGTGGGGGAGGGGACAATAATGAGGAAAACTAACTGGGAAGGAGGAAGGATTTATTTTGGTTCACAGTTTGAGGAGTCAGCCTGTGGCTGCTTGAATCCACCGCTTTGGGCCTAGATAGTGAAGCAGAACGTCATCGTGGCAGAGCTGGGTGTGGATAATCCACCCTCGCTGGGGAATGGGGGAGCAAAGTTGCTCACCTCATGGGGTCCAGGAAGCAAAGAGACAAAGAGTGTGGGTCCCACTGTTCCTTCAAGGGCACAGCCCCAGTGCTGTATCTTTATTCCACCAGGCCCCACCTCCTAAAGGTCCCACACACGGGCCTTGGGGGCAGGCATTTGAGATAATAGTGTTCAAAGAAATTCCACAGCGATCACACATGCAGGATTGTCCTGACAGCGCCAGAAGCCACACACTGGGAATTTTTATTCTAGACACATCCAAGGGTGGTACCATAGCAAGTTTACAAAGGTCCTTGCTCAACTGCAGACATTCTTTGCCTCCTGAATACCACCCTCACTCTCTTATCCCACAGATACAATGACAAGGAGGAAAAAAAAAAGTTTTCTGTTACCATGGCAACCACCTGGCAACACCTATCCTTGCTGGCAAAGGGTGGCTGACAAGGGGGAGAATTTGAAAAATGGCATACATCTTTTTTTCATTGATTTAAAGCTGGTTGTCCAAATATTTGTATCACTTGAGGTTTAAGCCAAAAAAAATCATCAAATTTAGAATGCATTTTTATTATCCAGTACAAACATTGTCTGGTACAGTCCTCAATTTATCCGAAAATAATGTCAGCAGCAGAAATTGGAACTTGAAGAGGGCAAGTTTGTTTATTTAACACACATCTGCTGCACACCTGGGATCTAGTGACACACGAGAGGGACGCAATACAGTTTCTGCCCTGGTGCAGTTTACTTTTCAGAGGGGAAAGCACACAGTACACATGTGAAAAAAAGTTACCAAAATAATTCTAAGTTATGGCAAGTACTGTGGAAGGGTGAACATGGCAGCCACGCTAGGGAAGGCTCTTTGGTGGCATACCTCGGGCACAACTGTGTGAGGAGTAACCCTTGGGCTGTCCAGGGTACATACATCAGCCGTGGGAAAACTGTGTGGTGAGAGGGGACATTCCCCATAAAGGGGAAGGAAAACTGTAAAGGGATAGAGGTGGGTGAGAGTGGAGGGATCACAGGATAGAAAGGAGCCTGTGGCAGGTGCCACCTCTGTGGGAAGGACAGGGAGGGAGGGCAGGACCACAGTGCCTGAAGCTATTGGAGGGTTTTAAGCAGGAGAATAGTCATGTTATGTCTTGTGTTTTATTATGGTTTCTGTTTTCCAACTATTATCTTGCCTGGGGTGGGGAGAATATATTGGAGGGAGCCAGAAAGGAAGAAGAGATTTAGGGAATCCTGTGGCTCTAAAGTTTGTGACTCCTCAGAAGTCTTGTATTGAAACTGAATCCTCAGTGTAGTGGTTTTGAGAGGAGGGGCCTCTGGGAGGAGATTAGATCAGGAAGCTGGGGCCCTGCTCAATGCAATTAGTGCCCTTTTTTTAAACAAAGCAGCCCAAGAGAGGTGAAAATGAAGGAAAAAGGTACCATCTGTGAAGCAAAGCAGTTCTTACCAGACACCCAATCTGTTGGTACCTTGGTCTTGGACTTCCCAGCCTCCAGAACTGTGATAAGTACATTTCTGTTGTTTATACATCACCTAAAGTATTTGCTTATAGAATCCCTCACCAACTAAGACAGAAAGCCACAGCTGGCTCATAGTAGTGGCAGAGAAATTAAGGACAACGAATGGAGGCAGGACCAAGTGGTACTTGTGGAAAGGGAAACCAAAGAAGCAAAGGTGAATTTGAGGTTTTGACAGCAGACACCAGCCGGTTCGTGGTGCCATTTGCTGATTGGAGGAAACCTCTGGGGTGAATAAGGGGGGAAATTGAGAATTTAATTTTGTGAAAAATCTGAGTTTGAAGCATGTTAGTGCATGCCCTAGTATGCTATACAGATGCCCCTTTAAGGGTAAGGCGCTCATTCTCCTGAGGCCAGGAGTGCTGGCTTTCCACAGAAAGTCTGTCCCTGAGCATTGCCCTCAAGGAGTGGCCTCTTGAGATCACACCCCTGCCCATGATGTGCAAAGCCTCGCCTCCTTCTTCCTATTTGGGGCAACTCTGAAGGCTGTTCCAGGTCCACAGCTCCCACAGCCCTGGCTCATCCCTTCTTGTGACTGTATCCGAGTTTCCTAGCTCCCATCCCCAGCCGTCTGCTCTCCATCATGGTGTTCTCAAGGGCACCTCCCAGTAAACCTTTTGTCCACCAATCACCATCTCAGAGACTTGGTTCTGAGAATATGGTCTAAGGAAGTTGGTCCTAAGACCGGCTCTAGAAAGCAGATCCTAAAATAAGATTTTGGGAGAGCAAGAACCTACTAGCTGGATACAAGAACCCAGCACAGGAGGCAGAACCCTGTCATCTGTATGAGCAATGGCAAAACCTTCACCGCTGGTGCATTTAGAAGATGTGAAAAAATAGATGTGACAAGGTCATGAAACGAAATGGCTGTGGCTGAAAGTTAGCGACGTGATGAAGAGAATAAACTTGCTGCTGCTGATTAATCACTCATTAAAGGTGAAATGTGAATGTCAGAGCCACACTTTTATAACAGGAGGTCAGAGAAAGCTAAGGATCAGGCAAGACTAATGTAAAGACTAGGGAAGCTGCTGAGAAGGTTGAATGCTCCGCCCCAGTAGGTTGGTTAACTCCTGGTCAGGACAATGATTAGGAAAGAGGGAGACTTTGAAATTGGGATGGGATTATTTAAGTCAATGCCCTAACAACTATGAAGCTCACATTCTGGAATCTTCCCAGCCTACAGAAGTGGCTCTTACCTTTTAATGCTGTCACTGCTTCCTTGTTTGAAGATGATGCTAGGGCTTCCCCCTTGTAAGATGCCATGAGTCCCTCAAAATTAGTCTCTACTTCCTGCTTGCCTACCAGATAGACAACTAAGTGACAGCATAACCCAGCTGGGGAAGGGAAGGCACTAGGTACCAAAGGCACAGCAAGACCTGAAAAAACATACCTGTAGACATTGTCAGAGCATGCGTGACCCAATCTGGGGGTGTCAGACAACAACATGGACCAAAGGTGGGCAGGGAAAATCTGAGGCGGTGCAGTGCTCTCTATGGACTGAACCCCCTGGCAATGCCCCAGGGAGAGAGACAGCACATGCGATCCTGGGAAAGTGATGGCCACACAAAGGGAAGTTAAATCTCTATGGTGGGTGGATGGAATGGGATCAGAGTGCTCAGAGGATGGAAGACCTTAACAACTGAAACAGGGTGATATAATTATCAAAGTGAGTGCCAATGTTAGGATAACAGCAATGGAGGTCCTGACCTGTCGATAGCTTTGGGAATTATTAATAGAACCATTGCATAGGGCAGGATAGATGGACAGCCAACAAGGATATAACTCAGTTTACATTCAGCAAAAAAAAGGATGGATGGTCTGAGAGCAACCATACCCTCAAATTACACCTTACTCAGTTTCCATTCTGGGCTGCAGTCCATGCACTGAAGGACTACAGTCCATGCACTGGGTTGTAAGAAGGGAAAGGTAGCACACAATCAGCACTAACTTTCCCCCAGAGGACTTTCGGTCATTTACTTGGTGGACAGGAAGGTACACAGACATTTAGAGCAGCTGTCTCCAACCTTTCTGGCACCAGGGACTGGTTTCATGGAAGGCAGTTTTTCCACAGAAGGAGTGAGGCTGTTTTTGGGATTAGATTCTCATAAATAGGGCACAACCTGAATCCCTCGCATGCAGAGTTCTCAGTAGGGTTTGTGCTTCTATGAGAATCTAACGCTTCTATAAGAATCTAATGCTGTCATTGGTCCAACAGGAGGTGGCGCTCAGGCAGTCATGTGAGAGATGTGAATATGGATGAAACTTTGCTTGCACGCCTGCTACTCACATTCTGCTGTGTGCCCAGCCTCTTAAAAAGGCCGCAGACCAGTACTTATCCATGGTTTGGGGGCTGGGGACCCTTGATTTAGAGGCCTGTTGCACACAGGATCCAAATTCACCTTGGTACCCTGGACCTAGTGCTCGGGTCTTTTTTTTTTTTTTGGTTTTGGTTTTTCTCCGGTACCGGGAACCGAACTCACGACCTTGTGCTTGCCAGGCAGGCGCTTTGCCGCTGAGCTAAATCCCCAGCCCCACTCGGGTCTTTTAACACGAAGGGGATATGGTTCAGATAATAATTGTGCTCCTTGGCCTGTCAAGAGCTGCGGCAGTAGGGAAGGCCACGTGGAAGGCTCTGAAACTGTCTCCCTCTCTCCAGGCAAGAAAATACATCAGTACTGACATTGCAACTCAGCAAGAAATAGCTCATTTTGTTTATTTGCTTTCCCCCCCATGGTCCTGGAAATCAAACCCAGGACCTCTCACATGCTAAGTACAGGCTCTGCCACTGAGCTACATATCCCCAGCTCCAAGAATGGCATATTTTCATGTCATATCTAAAGAGCTAAAGAATGCAGCAGGGCATAAAGTCCCCATCACATTCCCAGGTAACTTAGCAACCTGGCTCCAGGATGTAGGATGGATGCTGCCTGGTAACATAGATCATCACAATTTTAACTAGGAATTAACCCCAAATGAAGTACTGCGCCCGATGTGGGATCTTTCAGGGAGTAAATCAACATGGTTCAAACTCAAGGAGGAGTATGGCCATTGACTAGAAGATGCATTCTCTCCTATCCCAGTGATGAAGGGACAGCAGAGCAGTTCACATCTGGGACAGACAACAATATCATTCAGATCTTCCCCAGGGCTGATGTTAACTCTTCTACTCTCTGTTATGAAATGGCTTGGCTGTAGAATCCCTTCCTAGATTCACCTTAATTCACCCTATTGTGATCTTAGACCAGAAAAGCGAGAAGTGGCAAGTGAATTGGAGGATGTAGTAAAGACACCTACACTGTACAGCATGGGAGAAAAGCCCTACAAAGGGTCAAAGACCCACTACACAGTGACATTTTTAGGAGTCCAGTGATCAGAACTATGTCAGGACACTCTGGCCACCCCTGAATCTTGCTTCCCCTACCACGAAGGGTGAGTGATGACAAGTGGAAGTCTCTTTGGGTTTGGGAAAGTCCATGGAGAATCATTTCCAGCAGGAGGACCACACCTAACGGAACAGGCAACACATGCCCAGCCAAACTTTAGAACCTCTGGACAGCGACTTCCATGGATCTCCCCTGCCCTCCTCTGGATGTAGGGAGCATCTATAGCACCTATCCTATACCCGGTTCACCGTTTCCTCTTGAGCATCTAGGTGGGAAGGAGATGATGTATTGTTTTACTTCACAGATCCAGAGAGACACTGCTCAAGAACAGGGCCTGGGGAACCACACTGAAGGAGCCTCAGCGGTACCCGACTCAGAAGATGCAACCCTGGGCCTTAACCCTGAACCAGAGGCTGACACACGATGAGACTTTGGAGGTAGAATGCAGGAAGGGTGAGTGTCTTTTGCCTGTCATGGGCTGTGATGATGAACCTTAGGAGTGGTAAAATGGAAGATGTGGGTATTTCTGTTAACGTTTTCAGAAGAGATTAGCATTTGAATCAGAAAATGGAGCAAAACAATCTGCCCTCACCAGTATGGGCAGGCGTTATCCACTCCCATGAGGGCCCAAATGGAACAAAAAGTGGAGAAAAGGTGGCTTCTGGTCTCTGCGTTAGCTCAGCGTGACTCTGGAGGGTCTCGCAGAGCCGGGACAGCCATCTTTTCCTGTGCTTCGGTGTCAGAGCTCCTGATTCTCAAACCTTAGGACCTGGACTGAATTCTACCATCAGCTTTCCTGAGTCTCCACTGTGGGACTTCATGGCTTCTATAATCACAGGAGCCAACTCCCATAATAAATCTCCTTTGTATTTCTGTATGTGTTTATCCTATAGGTTCTGTTTCTCTGGAGAACCTTGAGTAATACAGGATGTGTGTGTATGAATATTCCACAACTGGCCGCCGTAATATTTCCTATCCTATCTGTTCCTCTGGAACCTTGCCAGGTCTTTGGCAAGCGGTTGACTCTTGCAGAGGCCCTTGTGACTGTCTTACTATTAGAGAATGACAGATGTGACATAGCTCTTGCGAATGTCCTGTGCTTTCTGTCCGGGTGTCTGTACCTGAAGCCCCCCACCACACCACAGGACCAGTGGCCTCTGAGGTGTTGTGGGCAGCAGTCCTAGCTGAGGTTCTTAATGACAGCAGACATCAGCGGCCACATGTGCAAACCTATGGGCCTTCTGCTAATTGCAAGCTCTGCTTGTTCTCCATGGTCTGCCAGCAGAAGTGAGCTGTTCCCGCTGACCCTGCCAGGGGTGCAGATTTGGGACAACCTGAAGGGCCAGCCCAGTCCCAGTTTCCAGTGGGGATTGAGGAGTGGGTCAGGGCCAAAGGTGCTCCTCTGGGAGAGGGTACAGAAGCATAATTTTCAATGTCTTGGGTCTTGGTGATCCAACCTGGAAAGAAAGGAGAGTGAGAAAGGGTGGGGCCAAGCTCCAGCGACTCCATCACCTAGGGAACTAGTGGGGCTAAAGGAGCCACCGGGACGAGGGAAAAGGTCAGGAACGTGTGGTGCCGCAGGAGCTAGGACAAGAGGAGGAGCCGAAGGCGAGGGCTGGACAAGGCGATGTAGCTGTCCACGCAAGGGGATCTGGGAAGTCAGGCTGCCACACTGCTACAGAGCGGGAGCAAAAGCCAGGAAGAGCGAGGGCTCAGACAGCGAGGAGGTGGAGGCAGTGCGTGGGAAGTGAAGGTGTGAGTGAGGGCAGCCTCCTGGGAGGGCGGTGCCCCACTTCGGTTGGCCCACAGAAGCAGGACACAGATGCAGGCCGACGTGTGCCTGGAAGCAGACAGACATTGCGCAGCGGGAGAGCAACACTGTAAGGGGTTCCAAGGCCAACACTTGTGGTCTGTCTCTAGAAGGTCAGTCAATAAACTCACGCGGAAGCCTTGACCTTCCCTTCCTCAGAGCTCCTGCTGTCTTCTCTCCGCTCATTTCCTGTTGTGGGGCCTCCTGGCTTGTCTGCCTAGCAGAGCGGTGAGAGCTCAGTAAGTGACTTATTCTTTCGTGATCTTGGCAGATCTAGGAAGCGTGGGGTCCTTAACAGAAGCTCACTGAGGGGCAGCAGGTCAGTGTCACCTCACAGATGAAACACTGAGGGCCACCCACATCCAAAGGAATCACGTGCCAAAGTGAGCCAGCTGGACATCAGAGCACTCACGGGAAGGAGGGCATTCTACCGGGTGTCAGGGCAGGTGACGGCTGCGGAGAATGAATACAAACTATAGGTTTCTTGGTGCTGTGCTCCAAGTGTGGCTTGAGCCCCGGAACTCACAGCAGAGGCGGAGAAGTGTAATTCCCAGAGTCCTGTGTTCATGGTGTCACGAGGGCAGGAGCTGACGGTGGCATTCAGAGGTGCAGCCGTCAGATGATCAGGATTAGGTAAGTCTGAACCCCTGGGCCACCTCCGGACTGCCAGCTCGAAGAGCATCGCCACCTGCAGCCCCGCAACCTTGGACTTGCACAACTGTGAGTAAAACAAACCTCTATGTGAAGTTAGCTACTTTGGGTATCTCATACAGTAATGCAAAACGGAGTACTATTCCCGGCGACTAGGGACTGTGGGCAGTTTTCTATTAAATTGTCTTTATTCAGTGCCATTTCTGGGTGCCGCTGCCAGCCTAATAGGGGACTCATCTAAGTCCTTGGGGGTTGGGAACACTTGACATGTTCTCCTGATAGCGCAAGGAGATGGGGTGCCCCCCCTCCGCCGCAGCTGTGACATTCCTGTTCCAAGTGAGGCCCACATGGGGTCCAAATGGCTGTGACTGTCCTAACTGTGACGGTGTGGTGCTGTTGTATCCCCAGTACTGGGAGGTGGACACAACCTGCCTCCTGCAGGAGGGAAGCTGGCAGCGGTAGGCTAAGAGCTGGGGAGCCCCAGACAGAGGTATGGGCACCCACTGTGGCATGGCCAGGGCCTGTTCCCTGGTGGAAACGCCCCCAGCATGGGTCACTCACACCCAGGGAGCACAGACTGCTCTGCCGGCAAGGTGGCGGCTCCCTGCTGGAGGCCTGACATGCGTACAGCTGCCAGGCTTTCACGCCCCACCCAGGGATTTGCAACCACACAAGCACAAGGCCGGGCACTCAGTGATTTGTTACCACTCGCTCAGGGACCAGCGGCCACCTGTCAGGACTGCATCTGCCAGTGACCTCGGACTCAGACTGCAGCTGCGGTCAGCAGGCTGTGGCTCGCTGCAGCCAGGCCAGGTCCAGGCAGGCCAGGCAACCCTGCAGCAGGGAGGGACACGGGCGCCTCCTGCCAGCCGAGGACTGGCTTTCATTCTGTACCTCACAGACAGCTCAAAAATGTTATGGAAAAACATTTTATTACACATGTTCAACTTGCTTCCAACGAAATGATTAATTTTTCATGTATAATGGCATCCAATGGTTGTCTTTTTTTTTTTTTCTTTCAAAACCAGCACCAAAAAGTAAAACAAAAAAATACCATGGGTACAGTACATAATGTCAGTTAACTAATGGAAAATATATACATTTGACTCTGCAGTGAAAAGAGAGAAAGAGCAACAATGTGATTGGCATTGAGGATCTTCTCCTGTCTTCTGAGGACAGCAAGCCACAGTCAACCAAGAGGGTTTCATCGGCACCAATTAAAATAGCACCATAAGATCACAAGATGCTCATTACTGACACACCTGTGTGACCACAAAGGTACAGTACTGGGGCAACAGTGCAAGGTATTGTTAGCGCAGAGACGTCACAGAGTGGAGCAAGAATACCACGATGGTGTCTGGCCGCTGCCATGAGCAGGTGGTGAGCTGGTGGCGTTCAGAGTGACGTCAGCACGAGTTAAGGGAGCTGAAGAGAGACGCGGGCTTTGGAGAACCATAGGGTGTTCGCTAACAACTGAATCGTGTTCACTCTGAGGGTGTGGGGCTCCTGCTGCGGAAGTGCAGTCAGGGTGGCCAGGGGACGTGTGCGCCACGGGCACGTGCATGCTCTCGCCCCCTCTGGCGGGCCCCGCGGGCTGAGCAAGGGAGGCCACCATGGCTGCCCCAGCTCTGCTTCTTTGCTCCGAACTGCTACTGTCTCTTGGTGAACAAACAGCACATTTTGGGCTGGGAGAATACTGACCTCCCCTGGCTCCCTAGAATCTGACGGTTTTGTGGGAGTGGGTTTGGGGCGTCTGCCAGGAGCGGGGTTTCACACCATCCCTGGGGTGTCCGCTGCAGGGTTACCCTGCAGGTGGCTCCTCCGCCTCCATCCTGACATTCTCCCAGCTTACTCCACAGAGCACCCGGAGAACGCTCTCAGCACTCATCGATTCAAGTGGAATCAAGTGAATTTCCTGCCATCCCTCCCGCTTCTCTGCTCTGGGACAGCAAAAATTAAAAACAAAACAGCACCAATAAATCAAGAAGCACTTGAGACTATTCCATGGAACTGGCCCAAGGAAGAGCCTCTGTCCGAAACCAGGGGGGTGGGGTGGGAAAGGTGTGTTTCTCCAGGTAAAAAGTCAAAAAGAACAAAAGCACCCATGAAACGCCCACCAGGTGGGTGAGCAAAACGGGCTCCAGGCCAGGCCTCCCGGGCAGCCTGTGTTCCACCATCTGCTGCGCTCCCCACGAGGCCACTCTGGTCACTTCTCTGGCCTCCTGGAGAAGGAAGCGCTCTGGGAGGAGGGGACTGGGAGAAAGGACTTCTTCATGTCTTCCGAGCACCATCCTCGCCTCACTAAGGAAATGGGTCATTAGTGGCAGCATGGCAGGTACCATGGAGTCTGGGCTGGGGGAAGCCGTAGTGGGCATGTAACCATTCCAGCCAGGCGGTGTCCCCGCACGGGTCCTGGCCCACCAGGCAAGAGGAAACCTGCCTTACAGCACACAGGCTGTGTCCTCAGAGGTTCAGAGAAAAAGCCAAGGTCCTCCGTAAGCTACTGGGCTGTGACACAGTGTCTGTGAGGAACAAAGCTTTGTGGAGTGCTGGTTGGGGTGGCTCCCCCCCCAAGACAGAGTGTGAGGGCTGCTTCGCTCCGACAAAGCTGTGCAAGCTCACCTGTGTGAGGAAGCAGTCCTGTCACCACCGTTGGCACACGTGTCCTTTCACAGCACCTTGAAGAGAGGCTCTTCTTCCCCTATGTAGTAGACAGCGGAGCTCTGAAAAGTAGATGCCTCCCCAGACCTTCTGGAATGCTCTCCCCACAGAGATGGGGTGGAGACCTGTGTGGTGCTGGCATTCTCCTTGGTCTATGCAGATTTAACTTCTCAGGGATAAGACTTGCAAGGCAAGACCCAGGATTTGGGGAATATATGTATGTTCTTGCAGATGGGCGGAGAGGCAAAATAGTGTTGTCGGAAAGACAGAATAAAAGGAATGTCGGCTCTGGGAGTCCGGCCCCATCCAGAGAAGCCATCAGCAAAGGTCTGCTGCCATCTCTCCTCCTCTCCCAGGAACTGTTGGCTTTCAAAGGCGTCTTCTGACTTACAATGTCTTGGTTTCAGGATGTGCCCCCAGGGCAGGAGGACCAAACTCTCTCTTTTGACAACTGTCTGCCAGAGGGGTTCCCCTTGGAGGTACACGCATCTTAGAAACTACAATTACTTTGTGACTCATGCCTATTTTTTCCTTGCTGCAGAAAGCCATCCAGTGGCTGCTAACAATATATTAAGTACTAAGGGCACTGTTAAGTCCACTCTCAAGTTCTAAGCAGTTGGATTCTTGGGGCACTCTTAGGGGTGCGCTCTGGGGAGCCTGGCGGCAGGGCTGCTGTGCTCTCCGCTCACTGAATGCCAGGCTTCAGACCTCCAGTCTGACTGTGAAGCCACTCCCGGGCCATGCGTCATGAGCTCGGTGGTGAAGGTGGCTGGCGCATCTTGTTTGCATAGAAGTCCCTACAGGTCTGGCAGCAGCGCTGGTACCACCGCATGTCCTGGCAGAGGTTCTTTTCTCGGATGACCCGGCAATACACTGTCCACTGGTCCCGGGTGCATTTGTAGGTCAGTGCAGCTAGGGGGACAGTGGAAAGAGGATGCCTGGGTTAGGGAAAGCAGGAACATGTCACCATGCATGCAGAGAGCTGGCCTGTGGTCTGACAGTTGGGATGGCCCCGGCAGGGCCTCCGCTGATTGCCACTTCCTGCTACAGGCGTTATACCGCTGTGTCTACCCAAGTGACACTTTGTCCCCTGCCACCTGAATTCCTGAGCTGTGAGAACAATCACAGCCCATCCCTACATCCTGCAGCCCCCAGCCTGAGCCAGGGAACAATTCCTGTTCTAAGACATGACACTGCCTTCTAGGTCACAGCACCCACTCTTCAGCCACATAATGAGCCATTCTTGCTTTCCCTTTCACATCACCCCACCTAAGCGCCCAACCTTATCCATAAATGACCCAGCTTGATGAACTGGACTTGGACTCTCCTTTGGCGTTCCTCTAAGAGGGCCGCCTGGAAGCCCCAAATTCAGGCCGCTTGTGTTTTTTACCAGGTAGTCACTGTGTACCTAACATCTGGTGCTGAAGACTCTGGAGGTGGTGGTCTGGAGCCCCCCTGTTCCAGTGTACGGCTCCCCCACCTCCTCCCCTTCCAAGCAGTACCACCCAGTGGCCTCAGTGCCTCCTGCCCATCTGAGACCTCTTTCCCAGTATCTCCCCCACCGAAATCCCACCACTCACCATGGGAGGAACTGCCTCACCCCTCATAAAGGCACCCCCCATGGGCGCCTCCTTAGTAATGTGCCTTCCAACTCTATTTTAAGCCAAAACGCCTCATCCTTTCCTGTAGGGTGGCTTGGTCACATTATAAGCTAGATGATGACTCTCTTTAGTCAGAACACGGTTTGTTCAATTTTCAGAGCCTCTCTGACCTTGACTGCTTTCTTCAGAGCCCAGACAAATGGGAAGAGGTGCCCTATGATCGGACTTTTGCTGCTCTCTGCTCTACTCATGCCACTCCCATGCCAGCCTGCAAGCCCAGACTGTTCCTCATACAAAAAACTTCTATTCCACAAACGAGCCTCTCCCTCTTTCCCTACCCGTGGCCATTCTTCTTCCTGACAGATCACCTCTGCTGAGGCCACTGAGGACCCCGACCCCAAACCCTGCAGCCCTCTGCAAGAGGTTGTGGACGTGAACGCCCATATCATGTTCTCCCTCTCTGACCTCTCCCAACTAAAAGCTCTCCTTGTAGTCAAACTTCTCGTGTTACATTAAAAAACTCACTCATCTCACTTGCCTCTGTGACCTTCCCTGACATGATATTTATATCATTCTCATCACCACTCTCCCCGTTTAGAGATAGTGACTTTTGGAGATGACTACCCATACAGCTGATGAGGTCCACACCCAAAATAATCACCCAGACCTCAAGCCAGTTCCTAGACAGGACCCTAGATGGAGCCATGAGCCAGGTCACAGAGACTGGAAAACACCAAAACTTTATCCAGTATATTCTCACCTGTCTAAACAGGGCCCATTAAATCTATCAGCTTTGACAAAAGCTGGGAGATCTATCAAAAGTCCAGCCCAATTTATGTCCTGCCTAACAGAAGCTCTCAAGGCCATACTAGCCTAGGCGGCTCTTCCCTGAGGGTGCCTCTTTCTTAAAACTGGCTTCATTTCACAGTCTGCCCCACACATTAGAGTCAAATGCAAATTATTAGAGGATGGTCCTCAGACCCCGACAGCTGATCTCATGACCACTGTCTCAGCATCTATCACAGTCCAGAGCTTGACAGAGAAAAGCCTCCAAGAACTCTGCCCTCCAGCTTCTTACAATCACATTCTAGCCAGGCCAGTGACCCAAACAAACCATCCAAACTCCGGGCCTTGCTTTCTATGTGGCAAAACAGGGCTCTGGGCAAAGCAATGCCCAAATCCCCAGTGCCCCACAAAACTCTGTCCACTACGGGCTACTGGAAGGTGGGCTGTCCCCACTCCAAAACGAGGGTGAGGCCACCACTCCCACACCCTGCCCTGCTGACCCACTGGGACCCCTGCTTACTAACCAAGGACTAGCAGGGTGCCACAGCCGTCACCACAGAAGAGCCCAGGGCAACTCTCCTGGTGGAGGGTATGTCTATCTCCTCTCCCCTACACGGCGGCCACTTAGTCCTGTCAGTATTCTCGGGACCGGCATGGTAATATAGGCAGCGGGAGCTGACGATCAGCCCTTTCATCCCTACACGACAGCACCTTCAAGTCACTCTCTCTCTCTCACTCCTGGTGATTCCCCAGTGTCCCACTCCCTCCTGGGACAGATGTCCTCCTCAAGCTCTGGGCAACATCTTCCACAATCCTTTCCTTCCTCACACACCCTGCCCTTCTCTTCCGTACTCCCCCGCAACCCCTCCCCTCCACCCCAATTCCCAAGACCTCTTCACCTTCACTGACGCCAACCCCACCTCGGGCCATGCCACTCACCTCACCTGGGCAGTCACTCACCTCACCTCCAGGCTTTAGAGGCAGCCCCTACTCATTCTGCCAGTCTCAGCCGCCATCTTGACCAGACTCTGCCTCTCAACACTGAATCTTACTCTGCAGCCCCCTCCCAAGACTGTCACTCACACAGCTCTCATTCCTCAGCCTGGCTGGTCCCCTCTGCCTTTGGGTCCTTAACTTTGGCCTTATAGCCAGACCCTGTAAAATGCCTCCCCCAAACTCCATACCCGCACGCCCTCCCTGGCTTAGGATACCATTTACAGCTGCCTTAAAACCACCTACCACGATCTCAGCCACTTTTCCAACATACATAAAAACCCCACCCCGCAGCCAATACCTGGTTCATAGATGAAAGCTCTTTCTGTAGATAAAAATGGCGACCAGGCGCGCTGACTCTGGACACGTAAATGAGACCCCATCACCCTCCCACACCGCCACCACGACAGGCAAAACTCACAGCCCTAACCCCAACACCCACCCTGGCTTGTTCTCGGCATTCTCATTCTCACCCAAACTCCCAAAGACCCGATCCCTTCACTCTCTTTCTTCCTTTGTACCCAGAGCTCAGCCGTTAAACTGCCCATCTCTGCCCAGACTTACTGCCGCAGCCCTCCTCTGTCTACCAGCCCTGCCCAAATGCCCACAGGCCTGAGTCCCTCTGAGCTAATCGACGAGCATCCCTTTCTTCTGGGGCCCATTCCCCGCTCTCGTTCCCTCACAGATGACTCCAGTTACTTCAGGACCTTTGTGTCCTCCCCAACGCACATGCTGCCTGTCTCCTTCCCCGGCTTTACATGCTGTTCCTCTCCTCCTCTCCCCCACGTCCGACAGGTCCTGCTCAAAACCCTGCCTTCAAACCGAAGAATGCCAGGCTGTCATGTGCCTCCCCTCCGCAGGTTTCTCCCAGACAGCTACCTGTTCTCCTGACTCTCCGCCTCGCTCTACCTCATACAAACACCCTCCCTTCCCCCAGAATCAACGCCACACCCCAGCGTAATCACTGACCGCTGGCTCGGGAGACCTTCGTGGAGTTCACTCCCACACACATCAGCTTCCTCACCTTCTGCCTCTGATTTCTATTACTCCAGCCAGCAGGTTGCTGTGAATTCCCCTCCTGGTGGGACTCAGAACAGCCACCCTGTTGCACCGGGCCAGGCACCCTAAGAGTCTCCATTCACCATTTCTGAGTTCTCTGCGAATAGGTAGCTGAGCGTCCCAAACAAATAAAACTCTCCAGCAGCCTTCAAGCTGACAACTTCAGTTCCACTGCTCCCCCGCACCAAAACCCTCTTGCTCAAGCTGCTCCCAAGAGCCAACACCCCCTCTTGACTACCCTGCTCACAGGATGTGCCTGGAAGACACCAAGCAGGCCTATGCTGGTGCAAGTTACCTCCGTAGGCCTAAAAGCCCTCAGCCCTGACAGAGATGCTTTAATAACCCTGCACCTGAGTGAAGTCCTGTGTGAGGGAAAGGAGCTTTGGGGAGGAATGTAGTTTTTAGGGGTTCCTGTTTGAAAAGGCAGAAACTGAAAGGAATTCATCATACCAGTATTGAACGTTCCTCCTCCTCCTTGGACCTCCACTGGCTTGAGCACGGACCGGTGAAAGACCAGGTCCTGAGCACCAAGGGCCCAACTGCTCACACTAAAACTGCAGCCTCTCCACCGTGCGTGTGTGTCCCATGTGGACATCCTCAGGGCCTCACGACTGACTCCCAGGAGCTTTCATTTCCAGAAAGAAGCACCTCCCTCCACCTTGCCCACACACAGGAACCCTAGTGCATTTCGGGGGTGTTGTCCTCGTGCCAATGGGATGCTGAAGGGACTGTATTTGATAACACAGTTTGCAAATGTTTCTTAATGAATTGAATTCCATTTCTGAATTATTTATGCTTTTCTGTTTTTTTCTGAGATGGGATCTTGCTAAGTTGAACAGGCAAAACTTAAACTTGTGATCCTCCTATTTCAAGCTTTTGAATCCTCTTCTCCAGAACTGGTAAGTGTCAGCTTCTCCAGGGCTCAGTGAAGGCCCAAGAAGGTGGCTTTCTGGCTTACAGAACTCCACAGCCAGCAGGACCCGTGGTCAGGGGACACAGCAGCCCCTGGAGACCAGAACCAAGGGAGGTACTCACCCAGGCGAGGCGAAGTGATGGTGTTCACGTTGATCTTGTCATTGCAGACCTCCTGGTGACACTGTCTGTAGGCTGCTGGCTTCGAGAGGGTGGGACACTCGCTGCCGTGACGCCCGGTGACCTTGTGCATGCACTGCACCACACGGGACTGCAGCCCCTTCCCACAGGTGGACGAGCACTGCAGAGACAGGGACAGCCTGGGCTGAGGGGCTGGGACAGTGCTCTGCAGCGAAGCTGCCCCTGCGCCTGGCTCCTGCATGTCATCCCCAGGTGCCTGCAATAGTTGCAGGGCAATTAGAGCAGCTGCCTGCCGGAAGAATGTTTCATCATGTAGAGACTACAGGGGTGCGTCCTGTTTCCAAATTCATGAGCTTCCCTACCCCAAAGCGGGATATTATTAGGAGGGAGTGACTTTGGAAAGTGATCAGGTTAGATGAAGTCAGGGTGGTAGGACCCTCATGCTGGGACTAGTATCCTTGAGGAACAGAAAGACTGGCATGTTCTCTGTACCGTGTAAGGGTACAAAAAGACAGCTGTGTACAAGCATGGAGGATGGCCCACATCAGACGCCAGATTCCCTGGCATCTGGACCTTGAACTTCCAGCCTTCACACCTGTGTGAAATGAAGCTACCTTTGGTATTTTGTGACAGCAGCCCAAGCTAAGACACAAGAAGATTGCTGACATAGTCATTTATCCTGGTCACATTTCATCTCTTGCCTCTGTTCTAAGCACAAAGCTAGGCTTGGAAATTCTTGAGACAGTGACAAGGTGGCTTGGTGGACCCCAGAAGGAGCTGAGCCTGCTGAACACAGGAGGGATCCGAGCATTTCCTGCAGCCCGAGCCTCCGGGGCCTGTGCCAGTCCTGAGCATGGAGAGGAGCCCAGTCATGACTGGGGTTGGATTTCCCACAGCCTGGAGGATTAGGCTAAGAATTAAGTAAAGTTAAGATAAAATGCAACCTTTCTTGTATACCAGAGTCACAGTTGAGATCCTGAGTGTTACTTTTGACACCAAATCCCCAGTTACTGGCATTTCCAGCCCAGGAAGCCCTGGTGCGAGGAGGCAGAGTTACTACAAGGTTAGGGTGGCTGCACAGATGATCCCAAGTTCCAAGGAGTGAACTGGTACTGGGAGCCTCTGCTCTGTGCCTCTGTTCCTCCTCTCATTCCTCACGATCTTTTAAAGTGCAGTTACCTTTCAGTCACCCGTGGACGACACACAACAGTGGTCCCAGATTTTAACAGAGCTAATGAATTCTTATCACTGGATGATGTCATAACTCAATATATCTGTCACAAGGTGGTGATGACGCTGGTGTAAACAAACCTACTGCCCTGCCAGCCGTATCTAAAAGAACGGCACAGTCACATTCAGGGCATAGTGCTTGGTAACAAACAGCACGGTACTGGCCATGTTACAGCAGCAGCAGCCCCATGCATCTGTGTCCCATATCCCTCAGTTGTACGCACAGGCCATGTGCAGTGACTGACTGAGCCCATCCAGGTTTGCTCATGGCAAACTCAGAAGAATTCCCCTAATGACGCATTTCTGAGTGAGTACCTGTCCCTGTTGCTAAGTGGTGCACCGCGGTATTTCCCAGGAAGGACCTGCCAGCTCTCAAAGTCCTCGACCCCACCCCGTTCCCTGAGCTCCCGCATCTTTCTCACTCTCTTGGGAGCTCCTAGAACCATCTCCCCACTAAGCCAGTCTCTTCCCAAGCAGGGAACCGTATCTGCACACACCCCTCCTGCATCTGGTGTCCCCAGCATCCCCATAACCCCTGATTTACGGGGTTCTGAGAGCACTCTGCAAACTTTACTACAGCCCCAGCCACAGAGCAGCAGCCCAGCTGGACTGAATAAAGGCACTGTAGGTGGAGAGTGCAGCAGGCCTGTCCTTGGAATACTGCATGTGGTGGGGATGACAAAGGCTTCCTGGATCACCTGATTCCGTCTGTTCTTTCCCTGGGGCAGGACCACAGCCTGTGCTGGAGGAAGGGCC
>NW_004955416.1:27137400-27151725 GCF_000276665.1 Chinchilla lanigera
ATATCAGCACAGGCTCAGCAGGAGATGCTGGTGGAACTCTTATGCCCGAAGTCCGCACTATCTACTCCATTTCTGTGACAAGCGACTCCCTCTGCTTGCTTGTCTGACAAGCAGGATCATGCTGAGGCTTTCGCTTTAGAAAGATAAATATCCAGAGGTAAAGTTGCTCTGAAGGGAAACCAATCTTCAAATCACAGGGGAGGTGGGAAAAACACAAGTAGCTCCCGGTGGGCCCAGCATGTTCAAACCAGCACGGGGTCTGCCAGGGGCCCGCCAAGGGAAGCTGAGCTTTGAGTCTGCTGCTCAGCTGGCTCCATACCCCTCCAAGCCACTGGAGGCCGCTCATGGCCTCGAGAGGTCACCATGCGTTATGGACACCGACTCCTGGGCTCTATCCCTGACCCCAGGAGTTGGCACCAGAGTGACTAGGAGTCTGAGGGGTGCTGAGTTTGGAAGATGAGGTCACCCAGGAGCTTCCCACCAAAAGGGAGACCTTGGACTTGGGACAGGCACTGTAATGGTATTCACTCTGGGAAGGGTATTTGCCCTGGGAAGCAGGGATCTGCCACATGGAATTAGCAGGTGAGCGTGAAAAAATCCTGACATCGCAGACTGTTCAGGGGGAGCGTGTGGGCATCAGTTTTTAAAAATTCTCCAGGTGGCCATAATGGGCAGCTGGAACCGAGAGCCCCTGACTTAAACTGAGTTTTTGCCCAGTGCCCAGTGGAGAATACAAGGAGCTCTCTTTTCCTATGAAGTAGTTGTATATACAGATGTGGATAATTAAGCCAGAATGACATCCAGCTGTAGCTTTGACTACTGCATTTATTATACATAGGTGACAAGTGCTTGGATATAAGCGGCGAAGACTTTCAGTCAAAATTATTCTTAAAAAAGTAAGTTGCTTGACGTTAGAACAAAGCCTCTCCCAGCTCAGAGGTGGGGATGGGGAGTGCTCTCTATTATTTTGTAGTCCACGTACTGCTTGGGAAAATGCCGCTCACCTGAAAGACCTCCCCTGGGGCTCATCATGGAGCTGATGGGGGATCACCCGGGTGTTAGAAAGCAAAGGAGAGGAAAATGTTAGTCTGCTCTCAGAGATAGGGCTCACAGCGCAAGCACGCACTCAGGAGGGGAAGCTGGGATCGTCCCCATCTTCTGTGGACGGGGGAGCAGTGAGGCCGGGCAGGTGCCTGTTAGGTTCCCAGGGAGGAAATTCTGCAAAGGCAGAGGGAGGAGACGGCCCTTATGTCCATCTTGTTCTCCACATCTCCTGACCAGGAAGCACCCAGGCCCTCTCAGCAGGGGATCACCTGGTTGAGTCACCTGCCGGGCTTTGGGAGCGCCAGGAAGGGTTTCCATTTCTTCCACAGTATAATGAATGTGTGTGTAGCTGCTGGGGCAAGAGCTTAGTCTTGTGGGTCTGTCAAAACAAACGCAGCCAGGCGTGGTGGCACATGCTTGTAATGCCAGCACTTGGGAGGCTGTCTCAAAAAAACAAAAAACAAAACACCCAACTACAAAATTGACTATAGCGTAAGTCCCCGACTTGGAAAGGAGTTCCATTCTGAGAGAACATCCCTAAATCAGATTCCTTCAGAATCCAGCAAAGTGAGTCTTACAGAGGACACCTGCAAAAGATTGCCACTGGGACCAAACACAGGTATTGAGCACGACCTTGCAAACACGTCTCCTCTGAAAGCTCTCAGTCTCATTCACTGGCTCCAGGGCGGAGGGAAAGGCTGGCACTCGTGATATCTCCATCACATGCAGGTGCTGGCTCAGGTGCTGGGCTCCCCCGTGGGATTCCAAGATTCCACTGCCAATTCTCAGCAATCCTCAGAGGCTCACACTGGCCACTGAGCTAGGCAGAGGCCAGGTCTTGCCCAAGGTTAGAGCTGGTGCATGGGGGGACAGACAGGCTCAGCTATCCCATCCCAAAGCCTGACTTCCATCTCCCTGTATGGATTATAGGTTGTGCTGGGGACAGCGCTTGGATGGGAGTTCAGAGATCAAAACACCAGGTCACTGACTGCCCTCCTCCGCCCCTGACTTGTTAGCTTTCCTAGCACAGGTCACTTGCCTTTAATTTTCTCGTCTATAAAAAAGAATTGCTCCCTGAGCTCATGGAAGGGCATCTGCACACCTTTCACCAGGGACAAGTGTCTGGTCTCCGTGTTCTCCAGTGCCCGCACGAGGCAGGCCCAGGCCAGGCGGGGGTGAGGGTCCCGCGGGGCTGGTGCCCCTGTTGGGGACTTTACTCATGTGGATCAGATTTTGCCATCTTCTAACTGGCTACCTGGGGGAAGGGGGGCTGTTCCCACAGCTAAGAGCTAACGGCTCTGCTTCACTCGGGGGAACTTTTGCAAATATAGGACCTCCATGCATCTTGTCTACCCGGGAGCCGAGGATGCCTGCAAGTGTCAGGCGCGAAGACAGATGGGTTGCAAAGTGCTGCGTATAGAAACCATCCCATTTTAGTTAATGAAGCTGTGGGTGGGGAAACATAAAAAGCTGGAAAACCAACCATTTAAAAAAACTGAGTATGTCTTTACATACAGTTTCTGGGACTCCTTTTCCATGTTTTCTATAGCAAGGGTTAGGCATGCCATTAAAAGTAAAAGTGGAGGACTCTGCCTATGACCCTTTGGTGTAAGTGGCAGTGGACCACCTTCCATCTGCCCTGCATTTTCATTTGAGGTGGTGCCCAGCCTGTCCTTGACCTAAAACCCATGCATAACGCATCCTCCTGAGCAGAGGTTTGCTGAGAAAGCTATGGGTGGAGAGCACGGGGTGGTGGTAGGAGATGGATCCGCCAAGATGCTGCAGCCTTCTTACAAGCTGTGTGACCCCAGGTGAGGTACTTACTCTAGAAGCCTCCATCTCTTTGAAGCATGAGGATAACAAACCCTTCCTTGTAGAACTTTCCCTGTGTGGACACAGCATGGATTCAGTGTCTAGCAGGCGGGTCTAGGAAACTGTGGGCCTCAACAACTATGGTGCTGCTATTATCAACAACAGCAAAGGCACAGCCAAGACTGAAGAGAGTTGGCCAGGGAGGAGCACAACTAGCAGCTGGGTTGGCCCCAAAGACAAACCTGATTCTAGAAGAGACTAAAGGGGCTGCTTGGGCTCAGCGCCTTTACCTCCTAGATCCCCGGCTGCTGGTGTTAAGGATGACACAGACGCAGGTGGTGGATTCCATCTCTGTCGGCTTCCCCTGGCCCAGCCTTAATTGAACAGTGAGGAGACCGCAGCACCTCCCGATAGCATCGAATCTTGCCCCAAGCATCCCTGTCAAGCCGTTTTTCAAGCTTTTACAATCTGAGCAAACAGATCTATAAAAACATATCTGGTCTTGTTTACAGGACTCTCCAGGATGGGCACTTTTTTCAAGCGGCTCATTCCATCGACATTTCATGTGATTTCCTGAGACGCAGCTAAGGGAGACACAACTGCAAGCAGCCACAAAGTCACCACACACTCAGGCTCTTTGCCAGACAGCCGAAGTACGCGCAGCCCCTGCTCCTGTCCCTTCCAGTACAACACCCAGCGTGTGGCCCTTCCTGGGCAGGAAGGAAGCACCAAAGCCACCTGGAGCGGAGATGCCAGTGGATAAACAATAGTGACACAGAAAAGCTTTGATGGACAAAGAGCAGAAAGCTCATGGCCACACGGGAGAGAGGAAGGAGATTCAATCTGGATTTGCTAATAAGCTTTTCACACAAACTAGGAAATGGTTATTGGAACAGGGAGCTGATCAAGGGATGAGGCTTCTGCAAAAAAGAGGAAAACCCTTATGTTTCTCAGATCCAGGTGACAGCGAGACGGGGTACAGGCACGACTGGCTTGGCTTTTTTAGAATAAAAATAAAAAACAATAGCAACAGTAGATATAGCAACAAAGCCCACCTTCTGCCTATGAATCACGTACTTAAGCTTACATATATTTGTATTAGTTCTTATGAGGACAGTCACTGTGGCCAGGGCAGGGCCTGGGACACAATAGGTGCTCAATAAATGCATGTAGGGCCCCACTTTTCAGAGAGGCAGACTTGGGGCTCAGAATGTCCACATAACTCTTTCCAAGCCACACAGCAGTGCCCTCGCCTCGCACACTGTCCTGCCCACTGGCCTGGCCACAACACTCCACCCAACTGGGTCTCTATCACTGCCAAGAGGCCCCGGCCTGGTGACACCCCCTACCCTGCAGGGGCTCCCTCCCCTCCCTTCTCCCAGCTCTGATTATGGCTATAAATTATGCCCGAATCCAGTGGGGTGTTTGCAGGATTCACTACAGGAGACGGAAACTCTGAGGAGGAAGATGACTCTGCTTCCAGCTGAGTGGGTTCAGGCCAGGGCTGCCCCGCACAGGGAGGGGCTGGGCCAGCAGGGTTCTGCGATGGCATCAGCCGCCCATGAGGCAGGGAGGAACTGACTCCCTGTGTACAAGAAAACCACCCACGGCCTCCCTGAGAGAGAGTCGCCAACAGTGAGAGGGCAGGGAAGGATCCTGACAGCAACTGCAGTTTCTGTTTGCGTCTGGAAGGCGCTTTGCTGGTGAAATGTCAAAAGCTCTTCAAAGGCATTTTTGACACATTTTCCTCCCAGACTTGGCATAAGCCATGAAAACCTCAGACAGAAGCTGTTGAAACCTGAAATAGCAGGTCTCAACAGTAATGAGCATCCCTGCACTGCTCATGCCAGCTCTGAAATGGAAAATGCTTCCTGACACACGCACACACACCCATGCATGCATGCATGCACGCACACACGCACACACGCATGCACGCACGCAGAGACATTCGCTATATGCTAGGCAGTGGGGCGAGGGCCATGCTGGGATGTCATTCACTCCCCCATCAGCCCACTGCAGCGGGGCACAGGACTCAACTGACGGTGGACGACACCCAGGCAAGGTTAGATGAGGCCATGGCAGAGCCACGGCAGCTCTGTGCTGTCTTGACATTGTGTGGCCCAGGAGACTCAGGGACCTTGGCCTCACTGGCTCATGGGCAGGTCTGGGCAGAGATGGGAACCTAGACTGTGGTACAGAGGAGCTGGGATGACGGATGCCCACTCTGATCTCTCATCCCCCAGGGAGCAGGCGGAAGGACCACTGGCCTAGGTTACCAGCACAGCCTCTGTAAGCCTCTGCATGTCCACCATGGGGTCTCTCTGGCAACTTCCAGGGAATCTGCTACTCTCCAGCAAGCCCACTTCTCTCAGCTGGGCAGGCGCTGGGCCTTGGACATTCCTCTAACCTGCTGACCACAGAAAGCATTTCATGCCCAGGGATATCTGTCTCCCTCCTGTCCTTGTCCAGAAAAGCACTGGGTTCTCATGACCCTCCTTTCTCTGACTATTCGTACTCCCATGACCACTACCCAGTGTAAGATTTGCTTATCCCTGTCACAATGAAAGGGCTTCCCACGTGCCAAAAGAGGACCCTAGCATCCCTGATGTTGCTCAAACTTACTCTTGGTCTCATGTTTCCTTTAACGAGGACTCAATTTTTAATTTTACAGCTAAAGGGAGACTTCATGAATGTGTAAGATCTCATAGAGTGGTAACACTTATACTAACTCTATGGAGGAAGCAGGTGTTGATGGGAGTAGTGGACTGGAGACCAGGAAGACACTTGATTCTAACAAGCACGTGCCTTTGATAGCACAGATGAAGTTATCTTATAGCTTAGTTCCTTGTTTCAAATTAGGAATCTAAGCCTCTGGGATTATGGCGCATGGAAAGAAAGATGGATTACCAGACAAAAGGCAGGGACTAGACTCATCCCATCACGTTTTAGTTCTGTGATCTTGGGAGAAAACCCACATCACCACTCTGAGCCCGGTTTCCTCATCTATAAGAAGAGGAGAGACGGTTGTGAGGACTGAGACCATACACGCGAAAGTGCCCTTAGATTCTAGAGCAGTGGCGGAAGTCACAGACCACTGTCAGAGATTCTCCCAAAAGGAAGCACCACCCTCCGCTGGTGGGGCCCACGAGGTTGTCCCACAGCACTGGCTTCACACGGCAGGGGTGCAGCATGGCCTACGTCCAGGGTGGGTACCGTCCCTTTGCCAGCTCCAAAGGCCTCCCCACGGGCGTGTATGGCTGGACAGTAGCTTGGAAAATGCTTGTTGAACCACAGAGGTCTGGCCACAGGCCCACAGCCAGTGGGATCCCAGCTGGGCAGCCAGGTCCCACCAAGGAAAGTGCAGGCTCGGGAAGTGGCATCGGGGCTGATGAACTTTCTGTAAGTAGCGCCCAGGTGACACAAGGTCAGCTCATGGTTAAGTCATGGGACTCATCTCCTACCCAGGCACACAGAAGCGTCTAACAGCCAAGGGTCTGGGGAGTGTACGGATGTGACGTCTGCGTAAACTTGAGGGTTCTCTCTGCTGTCCTCCAAGGGTTCTTGGCAGGCTGATTATATCATCTGATGTTCTCTGGGGGAGCTGTAACCCACCACATCCCAGACAGAAAGAAAGCAGGTTCAGCTGGAGAGGGACCTGCTACAGGTCAGACCCGCCTCTCCACAGCCTCCACTGGGGCAGAAGGTCACAGAGCGCTTTGATCTTCTCAGCACCTGCTGCACCATACTCTTCACACACAGAGAGCCCAGGGTTTCCTGCAAACACCATCCCTTACAATCCCTCTGGAACAACTGATTTCGCATGGGGAAGAATCCCATCATTTCAGTGGTGATGAATGAATGTCTTTCCTGTTGAACCTGAAACATTTCAACTTTTAATCAGAAGTCACACGATTCCAGGAAGAAATGAGATTTCCTCCATGTTTAGTGCCCCACCCCCAGGGCTGGGTACCCAGATCCAATGTTTGGGGCAGCCAAATGATGACTTGCACTGTCTTCTGGAAAAAGTTACTATTCCTGGAGGGAAGGAGACTGCAGATCAGTTTGCAAACATAGCACAGCAGGAGGGATGCCTGCCGCTGGCAGGATGGGGACAGGAAGTGTGCCCCTCCTGCGGGCCCTCGTCAAGGTTTGGGCTTTGCCAGCCCGGGATAATGGGTGCCAGCCGAAGGACTGCACCTGTGGCAGGGGGCACAACTGGCCTGCACCACACCCCTGAGAGTGGGCTCAACTCAGCAGCACTGTGGCCGATGTGAGGAGAGGCTGTGTTTGTAGGAGATGCCAGAGCTTCCACTGGAGGCAGAATATACCTGTGTGCCCTCAATCGTGACAGTTCCCAAGCTGGTCCGGATGGACCTGGGTGGATAGAAACAACACTTCCCAGTGTCATCCTGTACAAGCCGTGGAAACTTGGGTGATGAGACAAAGTTACAGCTGGTCAGAATAGGTGCATCCTGGGGACTGTGACTCTACAGGTGAGCACTGGGGTGGCCCAAGGCAGTGAGTCAGGATCAGTTGTCAAAATGCTTTGTCCTCTCTACCAGCACCTTGGAACTTCTCTGAGTCACAGGCAGGGCCAAGCATCGTGATTCCCATCTTAGAGATAAAGACCTGAGACTGAGACCAGGGCAGTGGAGACTCAGCGGGGCCAATCAGCCCCTGATGTCTCAGGCCCAGAGCGTTCTCATGGCCCAGTGCATGCTTCCTTGAAATTACATTTCCCCTCTGACATAAGACTCATCCGAGCAGCTCTATATTGAGCTTTTTAATGTCCACGTAACATCTGTTTTCGGGAGTAGGGGCAGAATGGACCATTGCCCATCGGCCATTGATTCTATCGCTTTGGTCAGATCTTTGATCCAGGAGAAGATAGGAAGGAGGTGGTTTTGGTCTTCCCCAAATTCACTGTTGTTCAGAGGCTGCATTTCAGTATAGCAGGCAAACTGTGACCTGAGAAATTTGGCTTCTTTGTACTCAGAGGGTTTGGAGGGCTTTTGTATTCTGTGTTAGGTCAAGGTGAGCGCAATTTGGTCAAGGATCAGATTCTGACGAGGTTTGCTTTCCAGTGGACAAGTCATTCTTCCTCCCATGAAGTACAGGCAGAAACCAAATCACTCACCTGGGCTGTGTTGCCAGATTCTCATAGTTAAACCCAGTTCCAAATTTGGGGGTGCACATTTTTCCATTTTTAAATGTTGGCAGTTACTTCCATAGTGTTTAAGATTATTGCATAAGCCAAGCAAACACCAGTGGCCCTCAGGTCACTGGCTGGCAAACCTTAAGCCAGAGAGATTAGGAGAGATTTCCAGTTGCTAAGACCATAAGGAAACATAAACATACTCTCCGCTTTCATTGGACCTTGAATGGTTTTTGCGACGAGACTCTTATGCTGACCTCAGTCTGCAGTAAATAGAAATCATTCAAAGATATCAGGGAAATTAATAAACGAATGGCTCCAGAGCAAAGAATTTCTTTACTCTGAAAAACATTCCATTGCCGTGGAACTCTCCTTGCCCTGATGGCACTGAGCCGACAGCTCTGTGACATCCCCTGTATCCTCCAGGTCTCTGCCTAAGCACCCTGTGAATGAATGGAGGTGATGTTGCTCAAGAGCCCCCCATTTGTCTGCCTTGTCCAAGGCTCCCACATATTCACACGCTTTTGTGACAGACGGCTGGGAAGCCAGGCCTGTAGCAGGATGCCACGGCATCACTAGCATGCTGCAGGCATGGCTGGAGTAGCACCAGAGCACCAGCTCCATGCTTCAGGCCACATTTGGTTTCTTGCAGAATGCATGCGGAGCAGTGGCATGCTCCCAGCAAGCTCCCAGAGGCAGCGCCTTGACAGCTGCGGGGCAGGCAGGAACAAGTGGGGTCATTAGCAGGTGCTGCACTGGGAAAGTGAATTTACCTGGCTAGGTTGACACTACCTGGAAGAACTTGGTGCACTATTCTCACCTTAGACCAATCCCCTGTCTTCCACTCATAGCAGCCTGAGTAGTCTTCACACGGCTCCTCTTCTTTCGGCCTCGTGGATGCATTGCATTTCCCTTGGGAGTTGGTACACGTCACTGTTCGCTTCTGCGTCCCTTTACCACAGTTGGCAGAGCACTGCAAGACATCACACAGGTGTTTAATCCAGTCCAATTCCTTTCAGATCCATCAACTATGATGTCCCTACTACATATCAGACCCAGGGGGTCTGCAAGGATGATGCTATGCTTTGACCCCACAAAGGCCAGGGCCTTCAGAATCTTATGCACACAGTCCCAGCTGAGACCCCAGCCCGATGGCTGGTGATGGGGAGAGACAGGCGTCAGTACTCAGAAGGACCTGGGGTGCCTGGAAGTTTGATCTAGGAGAGTGGACTTCAGTGGGCAGTCATCAGGTCCAAAAGACAACGCAGTGCACAAATTCAAAGGGTAAATGAGGAACTGGGGGCGAGGGACCAGCTGGAGCATGGTGAGGGCTGAGGCCAGATGCCAGGTACACATGGCAAAGACCCTGATTTGGGGACAAGAAAGAGGGAGACAAAAACCAAGGCAGGTGGCAACTGCTCACAGACAGTGCCTGCGAATGTCTTATTGTGGAAGCCAAGACTGGAAACAGGAATGTGCCCGCTGGTAGTTTACTTACTTGCAGGGAGACATAGCAAAGGACAGTGTGTAGAAGGCACGCAGGCAGGGCCTAAGGGGTGACAGACGGTGTGCAAGCCCCTTAGGTGTTTAAGAATGCCGTGCCCTGGAGCAGCAAGGAGAGACAGGAGACAAAGATGATGGGTGCAGAGGCAGCAGGTACACAGGGATGTGTGGAACCTGACATTGCTACCGGCCAGTGCTGCCTGGGAGGGGACCTGGAAGGGCCACGCTCAATTTCTCTCTTTGCTTTCCATCAGGGACGGACCCACAAAGCCCAGGACGGGCAAGACTTAGCCATACCTCTCCCTCTCTTCTACATATTTGATCCCCCTTCTAATAAAGTCTGGGGTAGGTAGGCAGTGCGAGCCACCTCACTGATAAAAACCCTCCCAGGAGAAAATTATACCCAGCTTCCAGCAGAAGCGCTGGCAGGGAATCAGCACACGGTGAAGGCACAGAAATACTCGCTTTGTGAGCAACGCATGGGGGAATAATTTAATAAATGTTAAGAAAGCAGCATTTGGCTGAGCTGGTGGGGCTGGGCCAAGATGAGTATAAGTGAGATGCTAGTTCAAGACTGGGATTAGGTATACCAGCGAATATACTCACAGAAAAATTTCTTTAACTATTGCTCCAATGTCTCACATTTTCTAAACATGGTGATCTTCAAGGCTCTAAAAACTAATAATTTTAGGCTTTGTTCTTTTGGTAACGAGGCATCCCTTCTCCAAGAATCTGGGTAAAATACTTATGATTTTGATCTGATTAAAGAATATATCTTGTTGGATCATAAGCCAGGTGATCAAGACCCCAAGACTCACATACAGAGCACGAGAGGAAATGTGGCTGTAGACCTGCCTCTGCTCAAGTAAAAGAAAAATTCCCTTGGATGTTAAACTTGCAAACCTAAGTATACACACAGAAAAAAATCAGCAACATCTCAGTTCTCATCTCTTCCTAGAGTATCATAAAGAAGAGGCTACGGACCCAGATTTCTAAATGGGTACATTTCAAGATCTTTCTAAAAATTAAACTTAAGGTATAGAGCAGCCAATGGCACATAACTTGTTCATTAAAAATGGGCCAAATACCTTCTTATTGAAAATAATTCTGACTGTTTGGCAATCAAAGGGAACTTTAAAAATATTTTCCACACTGAAGAGTGTCTTGGATCTAGCCTCTTTGAGTTTCCTAGACCACTTTTGGTGGAAGACCTGAGGGACGCTTGCCATTTACTTACTGATTTTCTGTTTGTTTTATAGGCAAACAATCAAGATCATTAAGGTAAAGTCAATACAAAGCCATGAGCGATGATATCACCAAAGATAAAAATACTATTTCCAGGACTAACCTTCAAAGTTAAAACTTAAGGCTGAACTGACACCTTTCCAAATGTTTTATGGTGTGAGATTTGTAACTCTGACTTGCATACCAAAGGGTGTCCCTTCCAACATATGACTCTTGCGATGTACTAAGACTGCTGTGGCATTAAAAGAAAATTTTTGACACCAACTTTCCCTATTTGACCACCCTACAGTCCAAACATGCTCAAAGGAGGATTAAAAAGCCAATCAGTGTCTATCTATATGTGAGAATATTCATAAGAAATAGAACAGATAATACTTTCACTGTGGAGTCTATATAAGCAACACCAAAAATATGTGCATGTGCATGCATGTGTGTGTATACATGTATATGCCATGCTGTTATCTCAGATGGGATTTAAGAAAGTATGAGCTGGAATACAACTTTGAGCTCACTTATGGACGGGCAAGGACTGTGATCATGGGGACACATCAGATATCATTCTGGGGTCCCCTTACAGAAGGGCCTTAGCATAAGCAACAACAAGGTACCCACCTGTGACCACTCAGATGCCTCCCAGATGGACAGGCAGTCTTGGCCTTCACAGCTCTGCACTGGTGTTGGTCGGGGACCCGGGCAGTAAAGAGGGCGTGTAGCAACATGTGTGCCATTCTGTAGCTGATACACACACGTCACCTCCCGATGCTGGATACCCTTCTCACAGGTTGCTGAGCAGGGGCTCCATGGGCCTGCCACCCACCTGCCAAAAGGGAGAAAAGACAGTGAGAAAATGGGGGGAGAGGCCAGCCTTCTAACTCAGCAGAGTGCCTTCCAGAAGGGTTATGAAATAATTTCAGAGTATGGAACCGAGTCACCCACATGGTCATCTAGTCTAATGACCTTTCAGTACAGACAGCCCTCCGTGCACATCAGCCACATTACAGGGTAGGTTATGGTTCCCAGCTGTGGGATCATATATCCCACACAACGCCATGGGATATATTTTGTTCAATGGTATGTGAGTGGATATGCTGCTGGCCATTGTTAGCAGGACCTTTGAATGTGGTGATGAGGTTTGGCTCTGACTGTTTCCTGCTCTCTGCCAAGGAACCATGTCACTGTTATAAGGCACTGCAATGAAGGAGCTATTTGTTACTGCAGTACCAGCTGACAAATGCAACCTCTGACAAAGGATCAGTGCTTTCCTGCCTTCCGGAGACTGTGGCCCCTCCAGAGCAGAGATGGTAACTCTCGAGGATGGCGCCTTGTGGGTCATGGGAAGACAGGCTGTCAAGGCTGGCATTTGAAAGTGCTCTTCCAAAACTTCATCAACCTGCCCAATGCTTTAATGATTTTGGGTCTCTCCATCAGTGGCAGTGTTGGAAAGCATATAGGAATCTTGATTTCTCAGGATACAGATGGAGCTTACAATGTTCTTTTAGGGACACTAAAGGAGTCTCTCCTGTTTGGTTCTTGGGTGAGCTGGCAAGCCTAACCCACACTCCTAGGTCCCAAGAGCTCACTATTTGTCAAAGCAGCTCTAGCTATGGATGGCCATCTTGGACACTTCATCCTTCCTCATTAGCTAAAATAACCCTGAACTCTCCTTGAAACAAACTCTGATCATGCCATGTCACCCACAGCTTAGAAACATCTGTGCCACCCAGAGGGCCTTCCAGTTGGCACCAAGTAGCACCGCCTAGCTCTCACTGTCCTGTTCCAGCTAGCAGAGCTCCTCCTCTTGGACCCACCACTTAATGTGGGCGGGGTAGAGACAACAGTGTATGGGGTGATTATTGCCTGTAAGGTGCTTACAGCAACACCTGGCATACATTTGCCCACGTGCCTTTAGCTATGATTGCTGCCATTGTCTCCTTGGGAGGTGATGGTAAACTCCCAGGGCACTGAGCCAGTTTCTCATCTCAAGATCTGCCAACTGCTCAAACAACACTAAAAGCACTGGACTGAATTCTAAGTGTTTCCCCTTGTTCTGGTCTTTGGAGGTGTATAAATTCTTGATCTCTGCCATCCTGACTATAATTTTCTAATCAGTCACCGCTGTTCTTAAAATGGACCAGGTATGGTCTGAAAGAAGGGCAGAATGTGATCATCTTTCTTCAAATACAGATGTTGTCTTCATCAATGCTACCCAACTTTGTCCTATTTTTTTTGGTTTTTAAAAAGCCAGTTTATACCTCCATTAAGCTTTACCCACCCCCTTCCTACTATTTTTGTATCCCAAGAACTAACTCCTAGTCAGATCTTTGTCCTACAATTGTACAACTGACTTTGTGAGTAAAAAGTCAGGGTTTGGGATGAAACTTTCTGGGTGCTATTATGCTGACCCTTTCTGGGAAAATAGCTTTGTACCTGATTTTGTCCTTCCTTGTCCTACTTATGGGAACATAACCAGCCCTGGGGATGATGCATGGCATGGCCACAGGGTCTACCTCCTTCACAGGCACATGACCTGTGCTCTAATGAATGTGGGCAGTAACTGTGGTTTAAACAAAGATCACATACAGGACACAAAGAGAGAAAGAGTTGAGTGAGGTTTTGCAGTCCCTACCTGGCTATCTCCTATCCCTTCTGCTCCACTGATAACTTGAAATATCTTTCTGGCAGGGAAAGAGAGTCCAAGAAGGAAATGGAAGGAAGGAAAAGTTGACACAGGTTACAGCCTAGGCAAATGTGAAGACATTATGCTGAATGAAATAACCTGGTCACAAGAGGAAAATACTCTGTAATTCCACCTGAGGTATCTAGATTAGTCAAACTAGGAGACACAGAGCAGAATGGTGGCTTTCAGGAGAGACTGAGGTTGAGGCAAGGGGAATTTCTGTTTAATGGGGTCAGAATTTCAGTTTGGGGAGATGAAAGAGTTCTGGAGATGGATGGTGGTGATGGGCAGATAGCAATGTACAGAGAGATTATACTGCAGTATGCATACACTTAAAATGGTTAAAAGACTTGTGGGAAGATGACACAGTGGTGAGCAGCAGAGAAATAGCCTCTCCGAGCTCAAACCTGCAGATGCATGGGGATAACCGGTGACCCCAGAGGCCTCCATGGAGAAACACACCAGTGGAATAGAGCAATGGATGCAGCAGACTGTGGTGGCTGGTGAGTTATTCAGGTTCAGATGTCCCCCAGGGAAGGACGATTGGCCAGATGCCATAGTGGAGAGGGGCTCATTGAGCTCAGAACTCAGAGCAGCTGTGGCTTGATTTCACTGAGTGGTTCCAGTGTCATGGTAAGGTGGAACTGAATTCAAGTCAGCAGGAGGTCAAGGAGCTGAGTTCAAGCAGGGAGGAAACCCAGTTCAACCTGGCAGGAGGCACACAGAGTGTTGCAGGCTAAACAAATCAGGTTCTAGCCTCACAGTCAGAAACCAGCCTGAACTTCAGTGGAACTAAAGATGCAGGTTTGATGGGGTTATCCACTATTTTGCTGTAAATCTATGGCTGGCTTATTGGGATTAATCAACATGGATCTGGGCTCTGTCTGCC
>NW_004955416.1:27151825-27258141 GCF_000276665.1 Chinchilla lanigera
TTTTTGTTTTTTCTTGTTTGTTCTTGTTTCAATATGAGTGTGAACATTATTTCTACTTTTTTTTGTTGTTGTTCTGTTCTTCCTTCTTTTCCTCCCTATCTTCTTTACCAGTTTTCCAAAGTTCACATAGTTTTCTCTTGTCCTCCACCCTTGCTTTTAATCTCTTCAGTTCTTCTATATCTCTATTTTTCCCCTTAACCCCTTTTACATTTTCTCCCCTGAGGGTAAAATCACCCTATTAAGGGCATATTTATTGTATACAACTTTTTGGTTTCTTTTAGGTTTTGTTATATAAGCACAAATATAGTTTATATGGTTAAACATGGAAAATTAATAGTTACCATAGTCTGTAATTTTCTAGGCTGTGTCTGGTGCTATTGTTATCACTGATTTTATTACTGTAGCCAAGGTGACATAATTGTTTTAATCACTTGTTTTTCCTAGTATGCCAAGACTGAGATTGTCTGAGGGTAATAAATGATACTATAGGCCAGTGCCAAAGAACTAGGAGTGAGGCCAAATAGGTAGCAACTTCTAATCCCTAATAAATTGAAGAGGTAGGATTGTGCAACAGACTCAAAACCAAACAGCCAGCTATACCTGGAAAACATCTCCAGAAGTAGCCATTTCCTAAGGGTTCTCAATACTAGCAACAAAGCAACCTGCCATAGGCAATTTACAAGCATCAACCCAGAAATTAAACTAAAAAAAAGAGCAAGAAAGAAAATATGAAGGCATGGAAGCAAGATGCATCTGAAGATGTCCAGCTCACCAGAGGCAAACCCAGGGGGAAATGAGGTGGAACAGTCCCAAAGCCACCCAGCTGGACTCTCTGAAGTGCTAACAGTAGAAGTAACAAAGCAGATAAACTAGGCTCTAAAAAAAAAAATCAAACCAGAAATAATTTCTCAGATAACTACAGAGATCGTAACCATAATGAAGGACATGGTAAGTGACTAGAGAAGATACAGATAAAAAAAACCACAGGAGCTTAGGAAAATAATGGAAACCATGAATGCCCACCACAGGAAAGAAATAGATTCCATGAAACAGATCCAGATATCCATATTAAAAAGTCCATTGAGAGTATTTGTATTAAAATGAGCCAATATGAGTATATCAGATAGAAGACAGGATTGCAGTTAGCAATCATGAAAAGAAAGATATTTTAAAATTAGCAAGTGACCATGAAAAAAATCAGTACAACAGTTGCTAGATGATACAAATAAAATAAGATCGATCAGAGTCAGTGAAGAAGCAAGAGACAGCATAAACAACATAAGAAAAGAACCTGATCACAGAAGCAATGGCAGAAAACTTCCAAAGCATGGAAAAAGAATTTGACATACAAATAAGTGAGGCATACAGAACTCTGATTAGCCACGATGGAAAAATCATCTATACCAAGGCATATAATAGTCAAGATTCCAGAAATTTAATACAAGAACAGAATATTAAAAGCTGTTAGAGGGAAAAAAAAATCTTTTATAAAGGAAAGCTCATCAGAACTACAGCAGACATCTCAATACAAACCCTCAAGTCAAAGAGAGCCTGGAGTGAAATATTTTAAGCCCTAAAAGACAACCTCAAGTCCATACTGATGTACCCCACAAAACTATCTTTCAAAATGATGGAGAAATAAGATACTTCCATGGCAAAGAACACCTGAAGAAATTCATGAGAAACTGAAAGTATAAATGAGAGGCAAAATGTATAATAGATATTTGGGAAATGGGAAAAAATGTTCAAATGTGAAGGGGAAAAAAAGGAAGGAGGAAGGCGGAAAGCAAGAAAGGGACAAAAAGAGAGAATAGAAGCAAAAAATGGAAACAAAACTTTTATAAATAAGGAGAGAAAGAGAGGTTGAAGGGAGGGGAGGGGAATGGGGAAAAAAAAGCAAGATATATCATTTATGGGTACAAATTCCCTATGATTAGTGTGATCATTATGCATATGTAAAATGTACCAATAAAATTTAAAAAACAGTTAAGCTGTGGAATCTGGTCATTTGCATTTTATCACAATGAAAAAGAAACAGGCAATGGTGATGGATGGCTAGAAGGGAATGGTAAGGGGAAAGGCAAAGAAACAAAGCATGAGAGAGCAAACATGAGAGAGTTAGAAGAGACCAGTTTTCTGCTTTGCTGATAATGTGCTTTCCCCAGAGATGAGAAATGAGCCATTGACAGGAGGGTCCCCCAACTTCATGCATAAATATTCTGCAGTTTAGTTATATTTCAGTTCTTGCTCTCAGTGGATAACTCAAAGAGGCATGGGAAAAAGTAGCATTCTAAAAACTACTTCTGGTGGCTGAAAGAGACCATCTCACCAGAACAACTACAGCTAGTGAAGCCACACCCACAACATTGCGCACTATTCTTCAACTGAACATCACAATCGCATCTTATTCATTGTAAATCCTGTAATTTGGGGAACGAACTGCAGTTCCATAAAACAACTTATGTTGCAATTACAATTTAAGTAATTGCCTTTTTTCACTTGTGTCCCCTAAAAAACCTTTATGGCAACATTTATTAACCAAGTTTGATTTAGCAGCTCTTCTTATGAGGTGTAAAAGTATAATGCTTTAGGAGGCACAGCTAACACTTCTCTAATTCAGATCACCCTTTTCCTGTTCCTGTGAAGAGGTCAGCAGGAATCTACTCCCTTTCTGTCCATCAGTGATTTGGTTTCTGTGCACAGATAGGTCAAGTAGCTCCTATCTGAATGCTGGGACCAGAAGCGTTTCAGAGTAGATTTTTGAATATCTTCACATGCTTAATGAGATATATAGGGGATGGGACCCAAGTCTGAACACGACATTCATTTATGTTTTGTATACACCTTATTTGCATAGTCTAAAGGTAATTTCACATAGTAGTTTGAATGCATTTGTATTTTGACTGAGACCTATCACAGGAAGTCAGGGAGGGAAGTTTTTTTTCACTTGTGGCCTCAGGATGGCACTAATAAACTTTTGGATTTGGGGGCTGACATTTTGGATTTTCAGAGTAGAGATGCTCAATTTTTACAAGTTATACTATTCTAATGACACACTGCGTGTTGTTCAGTGACTGTGTGACACCCTGTACCCTTTTCTGTTTTGCTGGTGTAACAAATTATCACAAACACAATGGTCCCAACCATAGTCAATTTGTTATTTTATGGTTCTGGAGATTGGAAATGTGACAGAGGTCTTCCTGGTCTAAAATCAAGGTATTGGGAGGGCTGGTTCCATTGGGAGTTTCCAGGGACAGCCTGTTTCCTCCTGCCTTTGCCAGCTTTTAGATGCTGCCCCCAGTGCTTGGCTTGGGCCCTTTGCTCCACCTCCAAAGCCAGGAGCGTCAGGTAGTCTCGCATGTGACCTTCTCTCCTGTCTTCCTTCTTAACTTTCAAGGACTCCTTCGATCACACTGGATCCAGATACACAGTCTGGGAGAAGCTCTCTAGTGGAAGGCCTGCTTAGGCAACCTATGTGTGTGTGCTAAGGTGGTTGAATAAAGCACAAAACTAGGTGGGATAAAACAACAGAAACGTATTCTTTCACAGTTTGGGAGGCTGGAAGTCCAAACTCTATACATCATGAGGGTTGATTCCTCCTCAGGGCTCTGATGGAGAAGAGCTCTTTTGTACCCCTTGCCTCGGCCCTGGAAAGGGCCAGCAATCCTTGGTGTTCTTGGTTTGTAGAAATGTCACTCCAGTCTTCGCCTTCTACTTCCCAACATGTCCCCCTTGTGTTTTGGTGTCCTTCCACAGCTGTATCAGACAGATCACATTAGGGCCTCACCCTATTTCAGTAAGATCTCAACTAATTACATTGGTAAAAACCCTATTTCCAAATACAATCACATTCTGAGATCCTAGGAGTTAGGACTTAACACACCTCTTTTAGAGGACACAATTCAACCCATCACACAACCTCACTTCCACTTTTAACCTCAACTCCCTGTGACCCAACACAGTCTCAGGTCCTGAAGATGAGCACATGGCCACCTTGGGAGCTTCTAGGGTGCTTACCATAAATCCATCACATCCACACTTCAGAAAAAGCTCAGCTTCTATTGAACATTCACTTTTTATTCATAACTTTACTTGGCTGAGATTGAAACTAGATAAAGGCCATGTGAAGTCTCCTCAATGCATTTTTTATTGTCATAGGAAGCATGGCATTGTCCAAATCATCTGCTTCCACAATCATTGTATATTAAGTACAGGTAACAGAAAAAAGAGGACCCTGATAGGTCACTTATTTTTGACACTTTTCAATCACAATCTGAGCTAAGAAGTGATTTACTTGTGGGATTCAGTGTTGACTTTAACCATCTCCCAACTGGGTGAAAAGGAAGGATTTGGTTTGGCTGAGCACCTAGTTGGTGTCAGTCTCTGTGCTAGGAGAGTTCCCTACACTGGCTCAGTTAAATGAAGCAAAGAAACTAGAGGCCTGTATGGGATTCTCTGGTTCCAGACCAGCAAATTCCAGGTCTCTGCTTGAGGACTGAATCACGTAACTTGGTGCAAATCACTTTCCTCCTCTGAGCTTCGAGTTCCTGTGGTATGAGAGTGGTCAGAGCAGTGCGCCCATTTGTGAGGCTTGGATGGTAACATCCAGCAGGTAAAGTGGCTGAGCCATGCCAGGGCAGGGAAGGCTCCAGGGATGTGAGCTCCTGCCCTCTCTCCCTGCCTCATGGCTGCTACTGGCTGGGCTGTGAAAGCCAGTGCTTGACTTTGCCTTAGTGTGGGTACCAATGTGGCTTCCAGAGCACCTGTAACTTTGTTCACCAGGGTGCTACAGGGCTGTGAGTGAGGCCATGCAGAGGCCAAGGCCCTCCCCACGCAATGCCCCGAAGACCGTGGGTAGCATCACATTCTGGGATTGCTGGAGACCGAGTCCCTCTCCCAGCTCCTGGCAAACCAGAGCCAGCGGCTTTGTGATGGGAACCATCAGGACACAACTTTCACACGTGCCATTTACAGTCGCTGAAGATTCGTGGCCGCTTTTATGGAACAGATGTCTGCAAGGAGGGGGATGGTGAGGAGGTGCGAAGGTGACAACTAGCAGGCTGTGATGCTTTCCCGGGGGAACCGGCAGGGCCTCTTTACAGCTGCACGTGAAGTCTCCCCTCTGCCTCCCTCCATTTAAAGCCTGAGAATTATGAGTTCTCATATACATTTCCCTGAAAAGTAGTATTATTCACATATTTGTTTTTTGAAAAGAGGAAATGAAAACCTGAAGTGTATCACACAAGTCTGTGGATGAATACGAGCTTTTTCTGGAAGCAGGTATGTATTTCTGCTTGCAGAGAGGCCCCGCAGTGCATGAATCTCTTTTGTAGGGTTAACAATGTGGACCACAAAAAGAAATAACTTTCAGCTTTGAATTCAGATTTTAAAACCTTTTTCTAGAGTGTGTCCATTCAACCCTGATGATTAACATGGGTGATTTGCCTGGCTCTGAGCCCCGTCCGTATTTCCCTGAAAAGGTTCTTGAACCCCATAGTTAGTTCTTATTGCTGGGGAAAGAATAAGGAAGGAAAGAAGAAAGGAAGGAAAAGAGCAAGGAAGGAAAGGAGAAAGGAAGGAAGGGAGGGAGGGAGGGAAAGGTTAGGGTGGAGAAGGGAGGAAGGAAGGGAAGGAGAGAGAGAAAGGTACTCTGCTAATGTATAGTTGAAGGGAAAATTTCTACAACGGTTTCTCTGGTTAATTACACCAGCTAACCTTTTCTGAAAGTTTTCTGTGTGCCCAAAGATGTTCTAAACCCCTGACATGATTCAAATAGTTTGATCCTTGTGATGATCCTTTGTGGGTCCATTCACAGGTAAAGAAACACACTAATGCCCCAGGAAACTAAGTGGCAGTCACCTTTCAGCTGTTAAGATATAGCTCACATACCATACAATCCCTCCCTCTAAAGAGTATAATTCAATATATTCAGAGTTATGAAACCACGACTGCAATCTAATTTTACAACACTTTCATCACCCCAAAAGAAACCCATACTCCTCAAGCTATCACCCTCCAACACCCATCCATTTTCCCCAGTCCTAAGAAATCACTAATCTACTTTCTGACTCTACCGATACGCCTACTGTGAACTTGTCACACAGCTGGAATCACATACCACGTGGTCTTTGTATCTGGCTTCTTTCAGTTAGCATAATGTTTCTAACGGTCATCCAGGTTGTTATATATTTCTGCTCTTTGTGCCTTTTTGTTAGCAAATAACCTTCCATTGTATGGATACACCACATTTTACTTATTCATTCATCAGCTGATAGAAATTTTGGTGGCGTCCACATTTTGGATACCATGAATAATGCTACTATGAGCATTTTGTAAGTCTGTTTATGAACATATGTTCCCATTTTTCTTTACATATATATACATACATATATATCCCTAGAAATAGAATTACTATTTTGGTCATATGGTCATTCTACATTTAGCAATTTGAGGAATGGAAGAACCATTTTACATTCCCACCGGCAATGTAAAGTTCTCTATGTCCTTACAAATATTTCCTATTTTTAAAAAAGTTATAGGCATCATAGTGGGTATAATAAGTTAGCCGCTCATTGTGTATATAAGTTTTTTTAGTGTGGTAAAATGTAAATAAGGGAAACATTTTCACTTTAACCACTTATAAGTTTTTATAGTTCAATGGCATTAAACGAATTCATCATATTGTATCGCCCTCACCACTATCAATCTCCTACACTGTTCACCTCCTCAAACTAAAACTCTGTTTTCAGAGTTTCAACAAGAACTCCCTCACCCCGTCTCCCCCAGCCCCTGCCAATCACTCCTCAAGGGCCCTCACATAAGTGGAATCACACAATATTTGTTCTTTTGTGACTGGCTTATTTCACTCAGCATAGCAAGGTTCCTCTGTTGTAGCATGTGTCTGCATTTTACTTCTTTGTAGGACTGAATACACAAACTGACTGGGAAAAGACAGCCCAATCACATAATGGCCCAAAACCAGAATAAATAACAGTAGGCAAAATAGAAATGGAAATATTTCCTAAACATATAAAAATACCCAATGTCTCAGTAGAGAGCAGGTGAATTTTTTTTTTTTTTTTTTTGGTACTAGGAACTGAACTCAGGACCTTGTGCTTGCCAGGCAGGCACTTGTACCACTAAGCTATATCCTTAACTCCTAGAGCAGGTGAATTTAAAAATCAAATGAGCTCCATTCCTCGCCCAGCAGACTGGCAGCACTAAAAAGTCTGACTAAACCAGACTTGGGGATTGGGGATATAGCTCAGCGGCATAAGCACTTGCCTGGCAAGCCTGAGGTCATGAGTTTGATTCCCAGTATCAAAAAAAAAAAAAAAAAAAAAGGAAAAAAAATCCAGACTTGGATGAGACAGAAGAAACAGGAGTTCTTACATGGTGTTGGTGAGAAAGTACAGGAGCCCCTTCTCACTTGACGCTTTTCCCTAGTTACTCGGTTAATCGCGGTTTGAAAACATTACATGGAAAATTCCAGAAATAAACAGTTGCTAAGTTTTACATTGTATGCCGTTCTGAGAAGTGCTGCAACCTTGCCCTGTCCTGCGCTGTCCCTCCTGGGCCATGAAGTCACCCCTTTGTCTGTCATCCCCCGCGCATCCGTGCTCCCCCGTGTGCCCCGCTGCGTGCCTGTCAGCCTCTTAGCAGCCTCCTTCGTATCAGGCCGACTACTGCGGTGCCACCGTGCTCGTGCTCAAGTCACCTTTATTGTAGTTAGCCATGGTTATGAGTAGTCACACCTAAAAATCTAGATACGACAAAATTGTAAAGCAGCACTTTTAAGGGAAAATGTCACTGTTCTTGATTCAAATATGGAACAAAGAATCATGTGCCGAGGTTGATCTCAATCTTTGGTAAGAATAAATTTTCCATCTGTAAAGCTGTGAAAAAGGAAAACAAAAACACTAGTTTTGCTATCACACATTAAACAGCAGCAGTTACGGCTACGGTGCACGACCGGTGTTTAATGAACAGGGACTGACTTTGCACTTCCACTGCCAGGGATACACTTCCTTGCACATGCGCCCGAAGAAACTACACCAGGACATGCACTGCATAACTGTATAAACCCCAAATGGAAAACAGCCTATAACGTCGGTCACTGGCAGAATGAATGAAGACATAAAATAATATGCAGCAAAGAAAATGTACGCCCCAGTGGCACAGGGGCCACGTGACTGAGTCCTCCAGGTGAAGACAGATGTACATTTGCTGAGAGACGGTTCACAGCAGAAGGCAGGGTGCTGTTCGGTGTGTGGACACATACTTATGTAGTGACAGTTTAAAATTTGGGTGGGAATCATACACTACCGGGAGAAAGAGGGTGGGATTAAGGAGAAGCCAAAAATAACTTTCCATGTGTCTGTAAGGAATCATTACTCAAAAGATGGGAAGTAAAGAGGATCATCACACAGATCTGTTGACGCTGGGAGGTGTAGACATGAGCATGTATTAGTTAGTCTCAGTACTTGCTTGTGGACATGAAAACTTGTATAAGAAAAACACTTACAGAAGCCATAATCAGAACAGCATGAACTAGTTGTGGCTGCAGGGAGTGGCGGAGGCTCCAGTCAAACGAGAACACGGTGCCCAGGGTAAGGCCAGCTGCCAGCTCTGGCCCTTTGTGGCCAAGTGTTGCCCCATCTTTCATTGTCAAAGCCAAGCTGAAAATCCCGTGTTCTCCTGCTTTGAAGATGTTGGAAACGAACACTTAAGTCTCTAAGACGCCTGCGCGGGCCAAGCCGTGACTGCTGCGGAATTTGGCCCTGCAGCCTCCAGTCAAGGACTCTACACTTCAATGTCCCAAGAAGGCAGCCGCGGTGCCTTGGCCCCTGACTGCAGATGACCAGCTGTTATCCCCCCAGCTTCACCAGCAGAGGACACGGCGCCACCTGCTTGTCACTCTGTCTCCCCACTGCTCTTCGTGGCTTCGGTTGCCACATTCCTACCACCGTGTATACCAGTTTGCCTTTGGGTTGGTTTAACAGGTTATCCCCAAAATTCTGTCCTAAGATTGGGGCGGGGGCAGGGGGGACAACATTGCATGAGATTAATGATGTGCCATGGCTTTACCCAGGACAGCTGTCTGAATGGTACCTGACAGATGTGAACTCCCAGTCCTGAACGGAGCAGCAAGCTGCAGAAAACACCGGAGGCCTGATTAACGCCAGCAGCAGTCCCTGGCCAGCCGTTCCCACCGCCCAGCCCCACAGAATTATTCAGCGTGGAAACACGCAGGCAGACCTCTGCATTCCACCCCGCCGCTGCCCCACGTTGGCTATGAAAGCGCTCAGAATTCCACAGACTCTCAGAAACCGCTCCTAGGGGGAGTTCTCTGGGCTCGACCGAAGCAGCTCTGGGTCTTATAGGAGGGAAGCAAGGCAGGGCTACCCGGGGCTGCTGGGCTTGGAGGGGCAGAGGCAGGGCTCCACCAGGACAGCCCGCGAGCTGGCTGCCGTGGCCGGGGTTCTGGCACATGGCTGTCAGAGCAAGGGAATTCACAGCTCTGCCGCTGCCCCACCCACAACCACCTCTAATTGTAAACTGCCCTCACTCCTTGGCTCCCCGAGAGCCCTGGGAGCCAGCAAGGCCCCTTGGCAACAACAGGCCCCCTGGTGGTCTATTTCCAATCTCTGATGCCCAGAGAGGCTGCTGCGTCAGAGGTGGTGGCCTTGGTGGTTGTGGTTTGTTAAGGCCATGGTGGTGAACTTGGAAAGAGAGTTCCCAGGGAGACAGACATCCAACCTGGAGCCATGTGGACACACAGCTAGTGCCTGAGACGCACAGGCTGTGGTCAGGCAGTGTCAACAACCTTCCTATGTCAACCGAGTGACCAAGGGTGTGTGATGAGCAGCGCGTGTCACAGCAAACCTCAGCACAAGTGACACCTCTGACCATTCCTTTTTACTTTTATCACTTCCTCGTTGGCTTCCCTGGCACTAGGGCTGCTTTGCTTTCTGCTTCTTCACCTCCTCCTCCTCCTGCCCTCTAAAGCCCAGGTTGGGCCGGGGATGTAGCTCAGCGACACAGCACCTGCCTGGCAAGTTCGATTGATGGTACCAAAAAATACAGCACAGGGCATCTCATCTCAGCCTGGGCTCGGTCTTTGGCTTGTTTGCTCCCATGAACTACTTAAAACACTTCTCTTTGTTCGGCAGGCCTTACCTATGCCATGACTCCCATAGATTCTGGGGTGCGGGGGACCCTAACTCTCTACCCTGGGAGCCCCAGGCTTGTGTGACTGACAGCCTGAAGCGCAGCACGGAGTCCTACCATGTCTTTGGTTTGGGGCGGACATGCATTCCTCTTTTCCCGTCACCAAAGCCCAGTGGCCAGGCCTTTGCTAAAGAGCAGACACGCAGGGCGAAGATCTGAGCTCGGCTCAGGCTGCTTTCTGCACCATGTTGAAGGAACTGCTAAGTCCTACCAAGCCAACCCCCACAGGGATCTCAGTTGTGTGCCTCCTATGTCCCCGGCCACCTCTCCAGGGCACTGCAGCAGTTTCTAACCGGCCTCCCCACATATGATCTCTTCTCCCTTCCAAACTTCTGCCAGTTTCAGTCATGTTACTCTCTCATTCCAAAACTTTCAATGGCTCCCTAGTGCCCACCATCTTTCATACCCTGGACCTGGCATTTAAGACCCAGTCTGATGATTTAGTCATTTCATTCAACCCATGCGCCATCGTTCCGTGAAGGATTAGAGATGTTTTCAGAATATATGCAAGCAAACAAAAACAATACTCTGGACTAAGGAAAACAAGAATTAGGACAACATAAGGGGAGCTAGCCTTGACCCCCTGCCACTCTGGCTGGCTGTATGTGATCCTCTCTAGACTGTAGTATGTTCCCTGGCCTGGAGACCCTGGCATGGTTCCCTCTGCCTGGCACCCACTCTATTTCCCTCGGTTGGCCACTCTCAAGTGCCCGCTGTGCCAGGAGCTCCTCTGTAGGTCCCAGATGCGGCCTCTTCCACCTCTGGCACTTTCAAGGCTCTGCAAATGGTCTGAGCAATATTGCTGCCCCCGGGGACATCCTAGCCTTGCCATGACTTACAGGCTCTGGCGAATCCAGAGGCTGAGTCCCAGTACAGGCTCCCTACACTGACCTTGGCTACTAAACCTCCCCAAAGTTCAGCTTTTCCACCTGTGCAACGGGATCCATGGTTCCCATTCATTCTTTGTCACACGAACGTGCCAGTGACTGATCATATTCGGCCAAGTTGTTATCAACTACTCTCCCTTTCTGGTTGGATCAGTCTTTACCAAGCACGTCACAGGACAGTCCCAAATCTGCATCCCTCCAACCCCCGCGTGTGGTCTTAGCTGCATCTCCCACCTCCTCCTCCTAGGTGTGACCCTCGCTAAGGCAGCACTAAGGAGACTTTGTGCTTGGAGTACACTCGGCCTCAGCTCTAGCCTGCTGCAGAGACACTGAGCATTAACGCTGCTGGCTAATAAAACCACCAGCAGTTCCCTATAAAAAGTTACAGTGGGATAAATCTACAATAAAATATTCATGCCCTTTATTTCACTTCACAGAAAGCTTCAAACATCCCAACCAAATGCAGTCCCAGCAGCTGCTGGGCAGATGTTCTTCAGGCAGGCGAAAGAGAGACAATAATTAGTCTCAATTAAGTTCCCAGTAAATTATGTAAGGGAGACCTTTAGCCACTCAGCCCTCTGTGGGCCTGAGCCAAAGGCAGCGAACCTGGTCCAAAACTATTCAGAAACTCTGGACTGCTTTGGATAATTCATGTTCTGAGCAAACGGCAGAGTCTTGGCATGAGAGGACATAATGAATCCCACAACCACTTTCAATTGAAAATAATAATTTGTTAATAGTTTTAATACCTAGTGAGCTACAGAAACTGTTCGTGGGTCCTCAGTGCAGAAAGGAAAGAGATTCATTGTATTTCTGGCTTTATTACATATATGACATTAAGTCACAGAGGATGTTCTGGAGATTTTATGCATGAGCTTCCTGTCAGATGGTCTATTTTCGTGAGAACAATGCCTCTTCACCTTGACTTTTATAAAACAGTTTGCTAAGTATCTGCTCAGTGGCAGGGTTTCTGCCTAACTAGGCTTTTGAGATTTTCACCAAAAAGGCACCTTTCAGTCTTGGGATAAGAGGCTCTCACATCATGTCCTGTGGCACCAAATTTTCATTGTGACATTTTTCTCTCCATCTCCAAGGGTTGCTGGTTAGCAATTCTGGCAGTTGGGCAAACAAAAGAAAATTTTATTTGGAGAACTGTAGAGAATGTCTCATTCTCTGGCACAAGACCTGGGGCTACTTAGAGATCAGACGGTCTCCCTTTATTCACAAGACCAGGTCATGTTTGGCTGTGAGGGTCCTGATCCATGTCTTGCCTTAGCCCTGCCTTTTTTTAAAGGACAATTTCTAGTTCAGAGTCTTATGATTGTTAAAGACCTTGCAGACATTTTAAAACTGAATTACACAATTGTCAATAAAGAAAAGTGAGAAATGACCAGAGCTTTTTAAAAATAATCTTTGTGCTGATCTTCAGGAGATGTTGGGTTACACTTTTACTCATTTTAGGAATCTCTTCCATGGCCACATTTTTCTTGTAGAAATTATAACTATAATTTATGCACACTGCAGAAGATCTGGAAGGTCCATAGACATATGAAGCAAGAGAACCAAAAAACACACATGATCTTCATCTTTTTGTAGTGCATATTTTCTTAATGTTGATGTCATACTATAAACAAATCATTTTGTAGTCTGCTTTACTATTGATAACAGAAACAATTCCTGCGTGATCAGAAATTTTTTTCTAAAGATTGACTTTTTTAAGGCTTGCATAATACTCTTGTATACAGACATAAATTATACAACTAGAATATACGTTGGGCATTTGGGGAGTTGCCAGTTTTTCTCAATTTGGGTAATTTCCAAAGGAAATGGAAGCCCTGGATCCAAGGTTACGATCAAGGGCATTCAGAAAATCAGAGGGAACTAACTGCTTGGATCTCTGCATGATGGGGAGCCCATTACACTATGACTCACCATACCTGGCCCTTAGGTGTCAACGCTTTAGGTGTGCAAAACACCTAGGTGAAAGCCTCCACCTAGCCTCCCTGCAATGCACACAGCCCTTCAGCTCTCCTTCAGGAGGCACCAGTGTCCAGGCCACTTGCCCTCTGCCCCCTCTTGTTTTGGACACACTCGGCTGCTCAATGCTTTCTTAGCACGTGACCTCAACAAACCTACTTCTATAGTAACCTGACCAGTCTCAGGAAGGTAAACAATAGGCACCGCCCTAATTGGATCCTTTTATGTGCAAGACCCTATGTGCTGTAGTTTATATTTGATTCCCAGTAAAGCCCACGAGAGAGGCAACGTTCTCTCTTCTTGTCCAGTGGATACCAAACCACAGTCCAGCAGCCCTGGAATGGTTCAGCACAACCACTGCTTTGGTGTCTCCACAGGCCTTGGGGCAAAACCTAGCAGAGCATGCAGGGCCTTTGCCTATGAGGCTGGAGCTGCCCTCTTTCCCTGTTGGTCTTTTCCGTGAAGGAAGCCTCAAAGGGCACAGGCGAGCCTCTTTATCTTAGGTTCGTCTCAGACTAGATACAGACTTTGGCACACAGGAAGCACTCAGCCAACACCGGTTGAATGGTCTCCTCGCCACTCTATCCATCGCATTTTGGAGTGGGTGTTTTTATTGCCTACAACTAGTCAGTGTCTATCTCCCGCTCCCTGCATAAATGGCTCCTGTGTTATCTGGACCGAAATCTTCACAACTAGTACAGCTTGATTGTGAACTAATACTTTGCACATATTCAGATTCCTTCTTTGTCACATTTGATGCTTTTTGGCTAGTGGTTTACTTTATCTGAAATCAGGATTCTTACTGCTGCTTACTGTTTTCATTTACTGTTATAAGTTATTATCTATAACATATTACTTTCATCACCTCTAGTATTTTCATTTGTTGTTTTGAATACTTCATTTGTTGTTTTAATTTCTCTGTTATATCTTTGCCTATCCCTTTATTTTTAGTCTTGCTGAACCAATTTCTTACAGGTTTTTTTGATACATCATGGGTCTTGCTTTGTCAGTCAGTTTGAATCTTTGTCTTTAAATAGGTGATCTAAGTTCACTCCAATCTCTTTGGTCTCAAATTTTGAGCATTATCTTATTGTTATCTGCACATTTGGTTATATTTGCTATTTCTGTGGTGTTATTTCTTTGTTCTTTATTATTTCTGTACTAAAGGTTTTGATTTTTGTTTTAGTCAAGCCATTTTTGATAAGTGAAAGTTTTATTCAAAACATACATACAGAAAAGTACGTAATTTGTAATTATAAGTGTACAGCTTGATGAATTTTCACAAAGTAAAGCATGTAACTACAGCTCATATCAAGAAATAAAACATTATTAGCACCCCAAAAGGCCCACTCAGGCTGTTATAAATCTCCCCTAGCAATTCTGACTTCTGCCTCATACAGTTAGTTGTCTTACCTGTCTTTGAATTTTATATAAACAAAATCACAGGACATGCAAACTTGTCTTTTCTATCTACCTTCTTTTACTCAATTGCATTTGTGAGGCTGATCGATGTTTTGCAGAGCACCGGTTCCTTCTTATTGCTGTGCTGAATTCTCCTTCCCCCTACTCTATCCGTGGCTCTGTGGATGGGCCCTTGGGTTGTTTCAAGTTTGGAGCTCTATGAACGCACTGTTCTGAACATTCTTGTACCTGTTTGTACAACCTATTGTCATATATACCTAAAAATTGAATTTCTGGGTCATGAGAATTTGTATGTCTCAACAAATAGAGATCCAAAGTAGCTATGCTGATTACGCTAACACCAGCAAGAGATAGGAATTCCAGTTGCTCCATGGCCAATACTTAGTGTATCTGTTATTCCCATTTAAACCAGTTTGGTGGGTGGGCAATGGCATCACACTGTGATTTTAATGTGTACACGTATAGAATACAGGTGAAGACATTATGGGGGACCAGGGTGAATAAAAGTTGGATGTGGAGAAGTACTTCTATGTAAAATGCCCTTTCTTCCATTTTCCTAATCTTCTACTACTTGGTTTATCAGTGTTTAATGATATTTTGTGATTCCCATGCACTGTATAAACAACCATCAAGGACATTATCCTACTCTTTTGCTTTCTTTTTAAAATTCTTTCATCTTTCTCTGGCTTTTCCTCTATTTTTAAGTTGCATCACCATTTTGTCAAAATATATATTTATGTACTATTCCTCCTTTCCGGCATCTACCCTTGTTTTAGTATTAGCTGTATAATTAAACATATTAAACATCTATAATTAAACATCACTAGCCTTTTACCTTGTGTCCCTACTCACCCCTTGGATGAAGAGTATTCAAAAGTAGAGGGATTGACAAACTATGGTCTGAAGCCCAAATCCCACCTGATTTTGTAAATAAAGTTTTAGTGCAACACAGATTTGACCATTTGTTTGCAGATACCAAAGTCTGTGGACACTTAAATCCGTTATGTAAAATGATGTAGCATTTGCACAGAACCTATGCAGATTTCCCTGAATATTTTAAAATCATTTCCAGATGACTTGTAATAACTAAGAGAATTCAAATGCTATATATATATGGTGATTACACTGTATTGTTTAGGGAATAATGACAAGGTAAAAAAAGGCTAAACAAGTTCAGCAGAGACATAGTCAGAAGGCTTAAACTACATGTTATAGGAACAAGACAATTCTCAAACAAGTACTACAGAGAGACTAAAGACCAGTGATATGACACAAGGTTAGAGTGGCATGTCCCTACATATCGATGCATTTGTATGGATTTAGCATAGTTCTTGCACATAGCAAATTTATTTTTTTTTACTTTCTGGTATCTTTTCCAAGTATCTTTTATTTAAAGTTTGTTGAATCCACAGATGCAAAACCAATGGTTGTGGAGAACCTTGTCTATGGTGTTGCCATGCTACAATGATAAGAGTTGACTAGTTAAAACAAAGGCTCTCTAACTTGAAAAATCTAAAATTTTTAACACCTGCTCTTTATCATAGAGGTCTCCTGATTCCTACTGTAGTAGATTCTACAAGGAGGGCTCATGGGTACAGTTTTTGAGCTTTTAAAATTTTTAAATTATTTTTCTAAAGCTCTGACACTTGACAGTTTAGCTAGATATAAAATTCTAGTTCTCATTTTGTTTTCTGGTCTGCTGTTCTGTAAGAACACTACTTAGACCCTTACAACCAGTAAGAACTGGCCATCTGCATGTCATACTCACAGGAATGGCCATGTGTTCCTATGAAGTTTCCTGATGCCATGGTAGTCCACACCATAGAGTTCTGCCCAGACTGTCACATGACAGGAGGCTGTGGGCGGACTGCACAGGCACGGCCATGGAGTCTCTGGGGCATGGATCTAGCTGTAGCTCCATCAGCCTACCTGTTTGTCTGCTTCGTTTATAGCAATATCATGAAGAGTAAGTGCTCTGCTGATCTAACCACTGCAATGACATTGTCAAGCAGGTTCAAGTGTTCTCACTGGACCCTCTCACGTTTAGAGCACACAGGCAGCCTTCCTTCCTACACTGCATAGAAACAATCTGTCTAATCCACCAACTTGTCCTGCAGTTGTGCCAGGGACTGACAGCATATGGAGGTAGGACCTGCCCACTGATGTCTTTGGGAAATTCTTGCCCACTGCTTGGGGTCCTGGCTGTTCTCTTCATCTGCTGTGATTTATCAGAACCCATCGGCAAAGCCTCAGAGGTAATATCTGTAGCATCTGGGATTGGATCTCATCTTGGAATAGGGATCTAGACCCTTCTAAAAACTCAGTGATAACAAGGATCATAAAAACAACAAATTTAGCACTTATTGCATGCCAGGAAATGTGCTAACCAATTTATTTCTATTAACTGGAAGCATTCTCATGACAGCCTACGATGTAGGTAGTTTTGTGTCCCCTGTGTTATATATAGAGGGAGCGGACTTCCTGAAGTGTCCAGCGGCAGCTGTGGAGCTGGGATGGGAACATGGCTGTCCGGGTCCTTGCTCTTTAACCTTGACACACATTGCTTTTGTGCCTGGGGCTCATTCCCCGAGTCCTCCTTTTTCTCAGGCAGCTGTGCTCCTTGTCTGCTTTCTTCTACCTTTCCTCTGTTTGCTCTCATTTTCCTCAGTGAAAAGTAGCAGCCTTGGGTCATTCTTACCTTAATGGGCTTGTTCTTCTCATTCTTTCTTTCTTTAAGGCCCAATTTAAAAACAAAAGCCTGTCATTATAGAGCCCTTCTAAGCAGGGCAAAGCGTGTGGGCTGCTGCCTGCGTGGCCCGAGCTATTTGTCAAGGTTCCAAACTGTTTCTACTTGCCATGGCCACACGCCCCTTTTCCGAGTATGCTCTTGGGCCTTCGCATCTGGGTCTCGACAAAGCCACCTGGGTAGCCCCGGGTCCTGCTCATGTCTCCCCTCTCACATCCGCTGGATCTGTCTACGCTCGTGGCGTCAGAATTGAGTTCTGCACAATTTCTCTTCATGCTGAGTGAGTTTGTTTCCCTTCCTTTCTCTTTTTTTAAAAAAATTCTGACGAGAGGTTTAACTTAAAACCTCTACACAGAGCTACATACCCAGCTCTTTTTTATATTGAGACAGGGTCCTGCCAAGTTGCTCAAGAACTTGCGATCCTTCTGCCTCAGCCTCCCAATACGTGAGATTATAGGCTTGGCCTGATGGACTTTCTTTAGCTAAGGGCAAAGAGCATGTTTTCCTCTGACCCTTACTGTTTTCCTCAAACACAGGTGTCTGGACTTAGCCTTGTTCAGAATGGCCTTTCTTGGCTGTGGCAAACTGCAGAACAACATGGTCCTGCTTATCAGGTTGTTGTCAGAAACCTTCCCGGTTTGTAAGCATTAAAGTCGGAGTAACGGATCCTTTCGTGCATTATCTACCTTCTGAGAGAAGAGTGGGGAGAGCTTTGCCTATAAACTGGGGCCTCTGACCGCCCATTACTCTGTTCCCATCTCCAGAGTCTCCTGCAAGGTCCTGTCTGTGTCCTCAACTTGATTAGGCCCCTGGCTTGTTGCTCTTACCCTCAATGCCGGAGTTCTGGACTTACCAGCCTGCAGGAAATGCAGTGACCAGCTACTTTTCCTCCCTATTGGCCCCACACTCTTTGCCATCTGCTTTCTGGTTCAAGACTCAGGAGCCAATCTATCAAAACTGGTAACCCTCACCATACTGCCCAAGCTAACATTTCCAGTAACTTTTGTTACTAAAGAACCATTGCAGATAGCATGGAAATAATTACCCAAGGCCCATGTCTGATTTCTGTTGTGCTCTCTGGAACAACCAGCCCTCCCATTCTCCGTGTCCCCCCAGACAGGACACTGGGCAGGTGCAGCTGAAATGTATTTCCCTCTCTGCTCTCAAGATTCTGTGCAAAGCTCTCTTTGGCCAGAGAGCAACCTCCTCCCAGGCCAGAAGTGGATCAAGAATCACAGAACTGGGTTGTGCTCACGTGTGGGCCAGAGCACAGTCATTACTTCTGCTGTTCTAATTTCTGCTCTTAATGCCTTGAGGGATTCCTCTTGGAAACGGTCTACTTCTACGGTATGTCACCAGGCTCTCTAGTTCAGTTAGCAGACAGAGAAGCTGTTGGGATCCAACATTTTACACGCATCCACATCAAAACAACCTCATTATTCTCACTTCCCACCATTGCTTCAGCCTGGCCTGTAACAAGCCACCTGGGCCAAATGTCTGGGAAGCCTGCATCACGCGCTCAGCCTGTAACCCAATCTTTGGTCCTGAATGACGCTGAACCCTTTTCATAATCCCCTTTCCTTCCCTGGTTTTACCCCCATCCTGCTGATAACATGATCTGAAGTTCACAGTATGGAGCCTGGAAACATTCATGAGGTGGGAAATGAACCACTTGAGATTTTTCTGCTGTTTCAATTTACCCAGAAATACATATAAATTATATGAACTTGTTCTGACAAGAAGGGAAATGTTAGCAAATGCTAGGACTTTCCCCAACATTTTATTACCTGGAAAACATCAGCATGGGCTATTTAAATTATGTAGTTATAACTGTATTAAAAGACAGAGAGAGCCTGATAGAAAGATAGAGACAGACAAAAACAGAGACAGAGACAAGGTCAGAGACAGCGAGAGGGTCTGTGTGTTCAGTATCTTAAGAAATGATGGATAGCCCATAAAATGCCGGGGTCCGACAGATGGTTGATATTTATCATTAATACAGTTTTGCAAACGAGCTGCGGTGATGGTTTCCACCAGTGTTCATCACATGCTTACTCGGGGCGAAGGAATTTATAGGCATTACTTCACCTAATCTTCTCGAGGCTGCTATGAGAGGAGTTCTAATTTCGCAGCTTCACAGATGGCGAGATCTGCTAACGAGCCTGGGGTTTGTGGGCAGCTCGCGGAGGGGGGACTGAGGCCACACTCTCAGTGACTCACAGGGGAGGCTGCCCCTCTCTTGCTGGTTAACGACCGAGCTTAACACATTGCACGTCTTGGTGCCTCTGTATGATACATGTTCACTGATTTTGGTTTTTGATCCCAAGTTTAAAACACGTCTATTTAAAACAAAGGCCATACTCAGGCATGGCTAGAAGAGAGAGGATTTAAGGGATTTCTGCAGAAACTGATGCTCAGAAAGGGGAATGAGAGGGGCTGGCAGGAGGCGTCAGGGTTGGGTCAAGGTCAAGGTAGGCTGTGGGATGGATATGGAACTCATAAAACCCACGGCAGTCTATACCCAGAAAGCCTGAGTGATTTAACCAGGCACAGACACTCCAGGGTTTTAAGCCAGCCTGTGATGTCCACCCACTCGTCCAAGGAGGATCTGTCCCCTGATGGGAAAATGCTCATGCTGATGGGATGAAACCTCACTTTCAACACAGTTCTGCTGCCCGTAGGGATGAGGCATTCTGGGATGAGTGAGGCACTTTCCTCACCACTCCTCTGTGTAAATTACTAGTGGAGACTTCCTAGCCCTGCTGCTGCTGGGCACTGGAGGCTGAAGAGCACACCCTCGAGTTTCCATGCTGGTAGAGCACCCACTGGTGCCTGTTTGGCTCCACAAATATCTGCTGAATGAAGCATTATTACTGCAGAAAAGACAAGAACAGAAAAGAGAGGAATAAACTGTGCTGTGCAGATCACACGGCAGAGACAGAGGTGGCCTGCTCACGTAGGTGGCACTTGGCTCCAGTGAGCGCATCATCTGGCCCCAGAGGATGCCCTAGAGGGGTCACAGGCTATGAGTTTGATCCCTGAATGGGCAGGCTTAACTCTTTACCCAGAAAATCTCACTTCTTCACTTTCTGGTAGATCGATGAGCTGATGAGCTCACAAATCTTCTGAGGCCTAAATGGGAGAGTGCATGGGGGTCCCTCCCAGTCCCTCTGAGCCCAAGGTCACCTAACTATGGGCAGACAGTGCAGTTCTCAGGACGTTCAATGGACAGCAACCCCACCCCAGGTCTCCTGGGAACCACCTCATTTTAAACTCTTGTCTTGGATGGTCCAGGTACTGAATTTGAGTTTCTTTTCCAGTATGGGTCCAAAAAAGGCTAAGAACATGTGAGAAAATAAACTGAAACTGCTCTACTGTTTATGTGTTAGCATTCTGTTACTGTGACAAAATATCTGAGATAACTCATCAGGAGAAAGGTTTATATTTTGCTCAACAGTTTCAGTCCACAGATGCTTGACTTTGGGCCTGCGGAGAGGTGGCACATCACAGCAGGAAGAGCATGGCAGAACATTGTTGTTCATCTCCAGGCAGCCAGGAAGCAGAAAGATGGAAAAGGGCCAGGATCACCACGTCTGCTTCAGGAACATGGCCCCCAATGACCTAACTTCCTCCCACCAGGCCCCACCTTCTGAAGGTTCTACTACCTCCCAGTGACATCACGCTGGTAATTGAACCTTCAGTACATGGGCTTTTAGAGGACATTCAAGATTCTAACAGCATAATTTCATAACTTTGAACCTCCAGTGGCACTTTTAACTTCCAGAGGAGGGCACCAACTCAGCATTGCCTGATTTGTGCCAATCTAATGGCCACCACAGCACGGTCAGTCAGCTTGTGCTGACCCACTTTTGTATCTGTCAGTAAAAGGTGCTTTGGTGAAAAAGGTGTTTCTTGTGGCATGGTAAATGCAGGTGGCACTGTTTGTACATGTGAATGGGGTAGCAGAGAGTACATAACATTCAAATAGGAAAACACTGGTTTGAGTTCTTGCTAGCAGTATGAGCTTGGGGAAGTTAATGACTAAGTGTCGTAAAGTTTTCATTTGTAAAATGATGTTAATGGAGTTATTTCTCGGAGGGATCAAGGGATTGCCTTATCCATGAGACAGCCCAGGAGGGTCATGGGTAAGCTAATCTCTTGATCCATGACAGGACCCCAGAGGAATTGTGAGTACCTAACCCACGAGATGGCTGACAGTCACTTGCTCCCTTCTCTCTATACTGCCCACAGGAGGGGATGAACTGGCCCACTCCAGTAGGCTCTGGATTTCTGCCATCCCCATAGTTTACATCTTATCAAAAAGAACACAATTCCTAAAGTGTTAAGATTCTCCATTTTTACAACAAATTCATTTTTTAAAGTATGCTGCTGAAAGAAAAAAGTTTCCCTGGAATTTATGGGAACAAAGTACATTTCTCCTAGGGAAGAAGACAAGTAAATAGGGTTTAGGCAGCAGCCAGCGTGTCCAGGGGGCCATTATGATCCAGCTGTGACACGTGATCTGGGACTTGGACCTCGTCTCAGTGCAATTCGGGGGCTAAAATAAGCCCAGAGAAGTCTGAGTTTGCTAACAGGTTGTGTACCACACCCAGTTGTGAAGAATTTGGAAAAAAAATTCTCATACTTTGAGAATCATACAGCTGCTGATGTTGAAAGTTCCCATCCAAGAGAAACATTCCGGGCAGGCTGCCTTTCTTACCCATACATAGGAATTTTCCAGTACAGTAGCCCTCCTGCTAACAGACTGGCCGGCTCTGCCTCTAGCTGGACAGTGTCAGCTGGATGGTTTGCGTTTCTTGGTTTCGGTGTGATCACAGTAACTGTGTGTCTACACGGGAGATATCTGCTGCTTTGCCTGCCTAGTGTCATCTTCCTGCTGGTGAGAAAACCTTGGTTTTCCTTTGGGGTTCTACACCACACCCGCATGTGCTGGCCAGCATGACAGCACATGAGCCAAGCCAGACTGGTTAGATGTCACAGGAGCAGGGCTTTGAGGGGAGAGCCCAGGAGCACATGCAGCGTGCCCATGGGACCCCTCAGGGCCCACCTGCGGCAGCTGACCCTGAGAGTCCTCTCAAACCTGCTCTCAGTGTCTCTTTAATTCTGGGTGCTACTCCACATCCTTTCTATATACTCTTTTCCTTTTGATATATTTTCAGATCTAGTTTCTGTGGCCTAGGATCAAAGACCTTTGACACACAGGTTTCTTGACCTACCATCTTGCTTCATGAAAAGGGAGGCCCAATGTGCTTGGCAGGCTAGTGGTGCCCAGGTTGCCTCCTTGCATTTTCATACCACAGATGTATCTTTAGAGCGAGTGGGGAGACTGGTAGGGGTAGGAGTTTCACTGACAACCATGCCATTAGCTTACTGGATGGACACCTTACTTCCCATTGTATGACACTGTCTAATCAATAGGAGGAAGAGGTTGGCTGAGTTTACTTTTCTAGTGGAGCCATAGGGTCACCCCAAGCAATGCTCCTTTGTGGACTGATGGCCCCTTCAGCGTGCTGCCAGGAGCACACTTCTCTGGAGAAGCATCAGGAAGGGAAATTCCAGGGTCAAAATTTTCCTGGAAAATAACACAACTGTACATTAGCATAATGAATGAGAGCACGCAGTAGCACACTGAACGTGCACCGGGGCTCTGTCTGATCCACCACTTCTCTACTTCATGTGACCACAGAATCCTTTCTCCCTCTAAACTTGATATGGGACAACTGTGGGACATGACCGGCATCGGCATGTCCTCAGGGTGGAAGCCTGGTCGGCTGCCTGGTAGGAGGTCTGCAGGACTTGCAGTCTTGCGGCCTAGGAAGTGCCTGCCACTCAGAGATAAGATGCATGACCTCATCTCAAAAGCACAGTGACCTCCCAGGGCAAGGAGACACCATGGCTGCATTTGGAATGAAGGACAGCACCTTATGAACCATTGTTATTAAGGCTGAGATATTCCTTATCCTAAATTCTTTGAACTAGAAGTGTTTGGGTTTTTGTTTTTTTTTTTTTTTTTCAGATTTTAGAGTATCTGCACACACATAATGAAATATCTGGGGGATGGGCCCAAGTCTAAACATGAAATTCACTTATGCTTCACTTATGCACCTGCACAGACAGCCTGAAGGTAATTTTACATAGCATCTTTAGTGTGCCTGTGTTTTGACAGTGGCCTGTCACGTGAGGCCAGGTGTAGACTCTTCCAGATTTTGGAGCATCTGGACTTTTAGATTAAGGATGCTCAACTTGTACCAGAATTGTGGGGCACAGGTTGAAAAGCAGCCTGATGGATCTCACTTGCAGACCCTTTTCTCTGACAGAGTGAGTGGCTCCCACCAGCTCCGGGGAGGGGCCCCTGGGGCTGCATCGGAGGCAACTCGTCACCCTTTCTCATCCTGTTCTCGAATGTGCCCCACGCCGCCTTCTTATTCTTACTCCTTTAGTATTAAAACCGCCCTCATAAAAGACCCCTTAGACTCATTGCTCCCCCAGAGAAGGTTAGAGAAGGTGAAGTCTTTTCCTTCTCAGGACAATGTCCTTGGCTCACTGAAGAAATCATTCCATTCCTTCCTTGGCAGAAGCAGCTCCCAAGCATAAATGTGCACACACACACAGTTGGCAAGTACCTTTGCTGTCCCCAGCCCATGCTCCTTGTCCCTGAGGACCCGCAATGAGGTCGCACTCCATGGGAACCCCCGAGCCCTGGAATATTTGTCAAAGGAAGACCCTCAAGAAGTCGGTCAGCCTTCAAAAGTGCAATAAATCCGAACAAAGGCTAGACATTCGGGCACATCACATCCCTTGAGATGGTCAGAAAAAATATGGGTCCCATGATGTCGGCTTTCACAGGTGCTCCACTGAAGCTTTATGGATTTGGCCTACGTGGGGTCTTTCCAGAAAGGCTTAAGTGGTTTCTTGGGGATGGGAGCAGATGTAAAATGGGACTCTAAAGGATGTGATAAGTTATTTTAAAAAAAATTAGCACTAGTAACTGTTTCCAGAGTTCATGCATTACTTCAAAAAGAATTGTTCTGTCTGTATGACGAGATGCTGGCTGCAGCTTTGGCTAAGAGTTATTTTAATTCTGTCATCAATGTGTAGTCATTGCTTATTGTTATTCTGATATTTCTGTCTTGGGGTTTAGAGAAGACGTGCTAGGTAAGAAAGGAGCGATGGTGCTTTTCTAGGGTAGCATGTGAGTGACTGGAGGGCAAATGCAGGAAGTCACCTTAGGCCTGCCAAGCCTGGTACAAGCTGGAGACCACCAGGTAGACTGTGCGGGGTCTGCATGTTCTAGAAGGATCCCCAGCATGGAGACCCCTACCTACTGCAGACTGGGCTCTCTTCTCTGTTTAAAGCCCTTTCTCACCCTACCTGTGCTAAACTCTGTAAAGGAGATAGGGTAGGGCCAGTATCAAGCCTTCAGGACTAATTATTAAGCCAAAGTCAAGTCAAGTCCTTCAGTAACATGGCAGTAGGCAATATGTATGTTGGTTAAAGATATGACCAAATCCATCATCAGATGGCTCCCTGATAACAAGGAGCACATGTTATGGAGGTACAGACTATGGCCCAGAGACACAGGTGTCTCTGTCTAGTGAAAGGCCCAGAGAACATGAGAGGGAGATGTGGGGGGTGTCTCCAATTTCAGACCCAACCTGCCCACCTGTGTAGCATCTTAACAAGATGCTGTGGAGTGGCTCTTCTGTGGGGCCACAGGAGGGCTAGCACTGGGAGGAGCTCTGTCTCCTTTCACTGTACCTTTGGGAAATAGTAACTACATTGAGCACATACTTTACCAGAAAGCTCCTCCAAAGGAAATGTGTAGAGCATCCGAGGGGGTTCAAGAGGCAGCCCAGGGGAAAGCACTACTCACACAAGAATAACTGGAGGTCAGCTGATTGCACCAATCCCTTTGTCCTAAGAATCTCGAGCAAAGGTGCTAGGAGAAAGCTAGCACTTTATAGTGGGAGATGATGAGCTAAGCAGTGCAGGTACTATAAGAGTGGCCAGTAAGATAGTCTATTGATATTGTTTGAAAGTGGAAACTTAGGATCTTCTAGCCCAGGGTCTTGACTGTCCAGAGCTTCCTATGAATCCTGAGACCACCTGGGCTCTGGGGAATGGGCTGGTTCACAGCAACCTTGACTGAAGCTCTAAGAGTCTGCAATAATAATTGTGCATTTGTGATGGTAACTTTAATTGTGTCAACTTGACTATATTGGGATCCACACTTTACTGGATTGGGCATGTCTGGCTGGTCAAGAAGACATGACCTTGGGTATTATATAAGTCACCAGTTCTTTCCTATTGACATGTTTCCCTTGTTCTGCTTCATAGCTGCCAAGGACTTCAGTTTTTCTTCACTATGCCTTTCTACCATGATGTTTCTGCCATGGAGCCAGCCAACCATGCACTGAATCCCCTGAAACCATAAGCCAGTTTAAACTCTCCTCTTTTAAACTGTGGATGTTCAATATTTTGTTCCAGCAATGGACAACTGACAAATACATCATTTTTTGGAGATTTTTAGACAGATTTGTGGAGATATAACTCCTCCCACAATCTAGCCATTTAAAATATGTAATTTGATAGGTTTTAAAAGCCACAATCTAGAATATTTTTGTTATATCAAATGAAATCTTGTACACTTTAGTTATCAATTCCCAATTCCCTACCTCCCTATCCTCCTCAGCCCTAGACACCCACCAATCTATTTTTCATTCTGTAGATTTACCTATTGTAGGCATTTAATGGAATTTTGTATGTGACTTTCTGTGATTGGTTTCTTTCACTGAGCATAATATGTAAAGGTTTATCTATGTTGTAGCATATATCATCAGTGCTTTATTCCTTTAAAGGTGAATAGAGATAGTCACAGTCTGTCCATTCTTTGGGGGATGAACATTTGTTTTATATATATATACATATACACACATACATACACACACACACACACACACACACACACACACACACACGGAATCAAATTCAGGACCTTGCACTTGCCAGGCAGGTACTGTGCTACTGAGCTATATCTCCAGCCCCTTTTGCTATATTTTTATCTCTTGGCTCTTATAAATTAAGGTTCTATACATGTTCATGTAGAAGCTACTCTGTTGATATGTTTTCATCATTCTTGGGTTTATGGATGGGAACAGAATTATTAGTATAATAACAGTGATTCAAAATACAACTTTTTAAGGAACTTCCAGGCTGTTTTCAAAAGTGGTTGCACTACTTAATATTCTCACCTCAATGTATGTTGTTTCTAATTTATCCACATCCTGAACAACACTTATTATCTGTCTTTCTGATTGCAACTGTCCTAATGGTTGTGAAGTTATATCTTATGGTTTTCATATGTTGTTCTCTGATGACTAATGATGTTGAACATTATTTCGTGTGTGTATTGGACAGGAGATAAGGAGAAATATCTATTTGGATTGTTTGTCAGTATTTAATTGGGTTATGCATTATTTTATTATGGAGTTGTGGTTTTTTTATATATTCCAAATATAAATCCCTCATCTATGATTTGAAAATTTTCTCCCAATTTGGATTTTATTTTCTTTTTCTTGATGTTGTCCTTTGAAGTACAAAAGCATTAAATTTTGATGAATTCCAGTGCATCTACTTTCTCTTTTGTTGCTGATGCTTTTGCTATCATATCTAAGAAATCACTGCCAAATCCAAATCATGCAAACTTTTACTTACAGTATTTTCTGAGTCTTATATATTTAAATCTTAGAATCCTGATGCTTTTTAAAGTAAAGATTTATACACAGTGTCAAGACAACATCAACTTCATTGTTTTGCATGCAGACATCCATCTAATTACCCCAATATGATTTGTTAAAAAGACATAATATTTGTTGACAAGACAAAGACAGTCTCTACTGAATGTTTTTGGCACCCTTCTTGAAAACCAGTTGATAGTAAATGTGAATTTATTTATGAGCTTTCAATTATATGTCATTGTTTCTTATGTTGATCAGGATAGTACCCCACTGTTTAGATTTTGATTTTATAAGTTTTGAAACTGGGAAGCATGAACTCAGGTCTGTTCTTTTTAAAGATTTTTTTGGCTACACAGGGTCCTTTGTAATTCCACATGTTTAGGATTGTTTGCCCTTTGTGCAATAAAGACAGAATTCTGACAAGGGCTACACTGGAGGTCAATTTGTGCAGCACTGGTAGCTTAACAAATCTTCCCATTCAGGAAAATGGGACATCTTTCCATTAATTGAGATGTTCTAATAGTTTTCAGAGTCTGAGTTTTGTAATTTTTAAATTAACACATAATAATTGTACAAATTAATGGCATTTAATGTGACATTTGCATACATACATAATAATCATGTAATGATCAGCCCACTCACCTTTCTATGCAGTCCCCTCCACACACCTGAACACAAGCAACACCCCGGGGCCAATGTCCTCCCCTTTGTCCTAAGGCTTACTACTCAGAGGCAGAGATAAGAAAAACAAAGACCCCTGAGCCTGCCCTGGAAAATTACAAAATTCCACACCTGGACACATGTGTGCCAGATCCTCCTGCATGACCTATAGGAGTCTTTCTTCCCTGGGAGCTCATTAACGGTTCATGCATATGGAGTGCATCTCACATATCCAAGTATAAGGAGTGAATTATGGGAATGGATATGCACAACAGACACAGCTGACATGACTCAGCACCCTGCCAATCACTTGAGTCATACTATGGAAGAGCTCCACCTGTCCCACTTGGAATGGGTCAGGCAAAAATCTAACAGGACCCAGAGGCTTTGCTTCCCCCAGGTAGTGGCTCATGACTTAAGACTACTTGTCAAGTTATTCACCTGGCAGTCAGGATTCCCAAGAGATACCCGCAAGAGACACATAGGAAAATGTTATCAGGGTTTTATTGAGGTCTCTGGGTGGGTGGAGTGCATGGACAGCACTTACTATCCCTCCTAGAACAGGACTTTGCCATGTTAGGCTACTTTATAATGGCCAGAGGTGTCCAGCCAGTGAGGCACCCTAGCTCCAGACCCCTTGTCTGGGAGACAGAGTGTGGCCAAAGTGGAAGATCCAGAGTTCCAAAGGAGGTAGCCCTGGTGCCCACACAGGCCAGAGACATTTGGTATCTGTTTCCCTTTTCTTTTCTCTTTTTTTTTTCGGTACCAGGAATCGAACTCAGGACCTTGCACTTGCCAGGCAGGTGCTTGTGCTGCTGAGCTACATCCCCAGTAGATTTACCCGGGGACATTCTGGGGCCAAACAGGTCAGCGGCTGACCCAGGGGATGCCCGTAACTTTCCTGTGACCTAATTCTTACTCCTGCGGACAGACCCACCAGAGACAATACCTTATCTAAGCCTTTATGGGCCCTCTAGCAAAAGCCTGATCTTTGCCATAGAACTCGTCCCTCCTCACGAGCTACTGGAGCTGAGGACCTCTTCATGTCACCTCCCCCCCCCCCCATAGGCTATCTCCCTACCAACCTGCACCATCACTGCCTCCAGGGGATAAAGACAACCTCTTGAGCCCACCCCATACAAGGTTCAGGTCTGCCCACCAGAATGTCCCAGACTCAGGGAACTCAACATCTAATTGACCTTTTTCTCTCCCTAGAAACAAAGGCTAAGACCCTGATTGGCCTAGATTGCACCGATCAGTAAAACGGCTATTTTTAGAAACCAGTTTATCCCTATGAGTATACCCTAAAACTCTATCTTGCAGCCCACTCTGCCGTTAAGATAGCTCTTCAGGCGCTCACAGGAATAAGCTTTCAGCTGGCATCACTTCAGTCCTGAGTTCCTCATTTTCCACAGAGGCATCAGCTTTGAGCCAGTCCCGCCCCACTTCCTCTTCTTTGCCGATGGGAAGGTGAGGGAGCCAGAGCAAAGCAGAGGGTCACTACAAGGGAACTCAGTCCCCCTCAGAGAAACCCTGCCCCCGCTGAACATAACAGTAATCAGCCGACTGACCCATTATTTAGGCCCTAAATACCATCACTTAGCGCTTTGATGAAAATGGAGGAACTTTCCAACACTGGCTTGAGGAGGCACTCCGTGAATACACTAATTTAAACATGGAGTCTAGAGAGGGACAAATTATCCCCGAGTAGTATTTTATTAGCCAGTCAGCTCCAGATAGTAAGAGAAGGTTCTAAAAACAAAGCCCAGGAGCTGGGATGAGTCAATCATTTGATGGGGCTACATGGTATTTAATACCTGAAGAGAACAAATGAAGACAAAGAGAGGAAATGGAAGTTGAGTGAGCAGAAAAGCCAACCTAAAGCCATGCTGGCCCTCCCTGATAAGGCTCCTGAGAAAGCCTGCGGCACCAAGGGGAACCAAGGTAACCCAGAGGGTGATGGAGTCTGAGTGCTTCAAGTGTAAGCAATAGCGGCGCTGGGCAAAGGAATGCCCTCAAAGGCCACGAGTCCTCGCCAAGCCTGTCTGAATATGGATGAGAAGCCTCGGCACTCCAACAGGAGGTGCCCTGATTCACAGAAGGGGGTGAGGTCATCCACCCCCACGGTGGCCAGGGAAGAACGCCTGTGCCAAGGCAGCCTTGTGGCCCCCACACAAGGACACCCCCATCATCTTGCCCAGCCTCACTCTGAATGTTGTGGCTACGCAAATTTCATTCCTTTTCAATACTGGGGTATCTTCTCTCAATTCTAATTTCTCATTGGTGCACACTGTCATCCCATTCCTTAGGTGTTGCAGGCCTTGAAGGAGTTAACTGCTCAGTATTTTTTTTACCCCTGCTCTGAACTACTGCTTGGGAGATTTCCTTTCTTAAGCTACCTTCATGGAAATACCAAAGGGCCCCATACTAGTAACTGGAAGAGATATATTCTTCTGGCTCAGGGCCACTCCATCACTCAAATCTCTGGCCATATTGGATCAATATTAGCCAAGGGGATCTACTTGTAATCCTTGTAATCTTATTGGTTGATTACAGTTTTGACCCACGTTGTACCCACCTCATTACTGTAGACAGCTAAGTTAGTTACAAATATTACAGGCAGTTAGACAGGGCTAGGCCCTCTGCACCGAAGACAGTTGTGGTGGGAGGCACATTCACTGAAGGCCAGGCTTCAAGAAAGAGAGGATCACTATATGCACACACTTCCCCTGAGGATGAACAGCAGTGACTGACCTTCTAAATAGGCATCAGCTGCTTTGGATGGGGGACCAAAACCTCCCTAGCCCATTCCTTCCTGGAAAATCCTTGTTCCTTCCTAGTGCGATTGCTATGTGACTTGCTTCCCCATTTGATCCCCAATTAATCAATAACACCGAAGCAACTATAATTGTAATCTTATTGGTTCACCATAGCTTCGTACCAGCTCACTCTCACCTTGCGATTTCCCATTAGATCCATATTACCTAAGTAACTATACTTATAATCTTATTAGTTGACTAGTTTTGTCCCACCTTGAACCTGCCTCACCTTGTGGCTTTGCTCCATAAAATGCCCTCGAGAAGCGAGGTCTGCAGGCAGCCCACTTTCTGGGTCCTCTTCTGTTTCTCTTAGACAGAAGCTATGTTTCTCTCAATCAACTCTTCCTACTCTTAACCTCTGTTGTTCCTAGAATTCATTCCTCCATTTTAGAGAACACAAACTCAGTGTTTCAGACATTAGCAGGTTGGGAGTTATAACATTTCCCTTATATTATTGGGAAGCCCGCATATCATACACTGTGTATCATCATGATTTTGGTCTATAAAACTTTCTCAGAAAAGTGGGTTTGTTGGCAACCCATTTGGGATGACCCCCTGTCTCTCAGGAGCTATTCCTATTCTCCCATATCTTTTTCCTACTCTTAACCCCCGTTTTTTGCTACACTTCATGCTTCAACTTTGGGGAACAGGAACCCGGCATACCTGATATCTAGCAGGTGGAGAGATACATGTTTCTCCCTTTATCCATCTAAGGAGAGAAGAACAATCTTCCCTGCCTGTGGCCTGTGCATTCTTATAAGAGTCAGCACAGAACTCTTGTTGAGAAAAACATTTGGTTGGCCCCAAGGCCAAAGGGTCTGGGATGCAGCCGCCAAGCACATTTGAGCTCCTTTCTGAAACTTCCTGAGCAGTTCTACACATTGGGAACCTCTCACTGTTACTTTTACTACAGAATCATTTCTTCTGTGGTCTGATGTTTCTTCTAAAACCTGGAGAATATATATTTTCCCTTCGTTTCTGATGGATCACTTTGTAATAAAAGAATAAAAGGAAATTCACTATAATAATTGTGTCCTCCTTCACATAATTTAAAAAAACAAAACAACCCACATACCCAGAGGTAGTAGTACCTTCAGAGTCTGAGCTCATGCCGAGGGTGTGGTCCCGACATGTGAGTGGGCAAAGCAAGAAGAAACTGCAATTTAAGGCAGGAGTCAGGGGTCGGCAAACTATTGTTCTGGGTTGCACCTCAAATAGAATTTTACCTTTTTCCCTTCCTGCAATTATTGCATAAAAAAGTCAGATGGAAATGTCAAATGCTTAGTGGTCCATATATTTTATTACTTAGATAATTCAGGAAGAAGGAAGGACCTTTTTTGATAAGTTCCAGAGTCTTCATGAAAAGCATTTCCCATCAGGAGAAATCTGGTGACCTGTGAAACAGGTATCTGAGATTTTGCTTGTTTTCTGTATTAATCACAGAAATTTACAGATTTCTGATTACAGATTTCTTATTAATCAAAGGGAGGGATACTCAAATAATCAAAAGTAGCCTACAGCACTTTCTCTTCCTTCACCTTGGTCCATTTCCTAATTTATATAAGGGAGGAGGAAGGGTAGGGGAAGGAGACGTAAAAAGAATGAAAATGTGCTATATACATGCACCAGCTCCCCATGATGGGTCTGATCCTTCCTGCAAACATGCACTAATAAAAATAAAAAATATATAAATCAGGAAAAATTTCAAAACTTTATTGTTTAAATTCAGATGAAGTCCTAAACTTTAGACAATGCCAGAAAAAAATTCCAGAAGTCCACTAACATAGATTTCTCCTACATTCACATAACATCACTGTTCATATACCATTAATAGGCAGACCAATAGCACCAATAGCGCTATTCACAATTCCATTTACTCATTTTATTTTAGGAGACAGAAGGAGAGGAAAACTATCAGTTTCAGACCAGCAAGAAATGGATTAAGCAATGGCGTCCTTTCAAATCGTAGCTATAGCTAAAGATCCACAAGTTTCAGGCTTCATTCTTAAGTCATGATGTCTGAACCTCCCACTGCACACATATGTATGCATGCACACGCACAGAGTGTGTTCTAATAAGAAAATGTGGTATTCCATTCAATTTTAACCCCAAACAAGGCCAGTCTGCTTTAGATAATTGAGCGACGAGGACAAATTTAAAAACCAAATACACTTCCTCACAGATGACTATTCAATTCTACTGCCAGTAAGTTGTTGAATGTTCTTTCCTGAATCACCCTAATTCAATGTACAGTACAGCATGTACTGCCTGGGAAGAAGTTCAAATCATAAATACTATAGGGAAATATCTAATAACTTGGAATGGCTTCTCAAGTGGCTAATAAGCTCTAAAAGAGTACAAAAATGTTAGATCTGGTAAAGCACGAGCTCTGTGCACCGCATAAAGCCCACTGTACTGGTAGCCCCTGCCTCCTGCTGCAGGACGAGCTGGGCCGGGTGTCCAGGGCCTGGCATAGAGCACTGCTCTCTGGATGCTGATGACAGGGGGCCTCTTCCCTGCAGACTGTGGTCAACAAGGTGAAGGCTGCTGGCTACAGTCACAACAGCTGAGCTGATCTGTGATTTCTGCCTCTCCTGCCAATGTCGGGGCCAGGTCTGCCGACTGTTTGTGTTGGTGTGTAAGATGCTGGAGGGAGGCCATCTTCCTTGTGTGTCGGATTCCACATTCCATATGGTTACAACAGGGTTTGGGAGAAGTACCCACAGAGCTAGGCACAGGATTAAAATAAAGAGGTGCTAATGGTGTGTAGCTGGGAAGGTGAAGGAGACTGTCGGGAACTCAATGGAAAAAGAGGGTTGAAAAACTTAAAGCGAGATCAGGAGAAATAAAGGAAAATACGAGGGAAAAAGACAAACATCTCTGTTGTTTTAAAGGTCAAAGAGTAACAATAATATAGAGAGGCTCTTTCACTCTGCCAGGTTCAACAGTGGGTTGCATTTTGGCTTTTCAAATAAACTTCACACCCTCAGGTTCTTGGGCCCTGCTCTCTGATCATGCCCACCCCATCTGAAACAGACATTTGTTCTCCAGACCCTTCTCATCTCCAAGTTCCACCCACCCTATGCAGGGCAGTTTTACTTATGTGTGAAAATCTTCTTCCATTTTTCTACCACTCAGTTTTAAGAGACCAACTTCTTCATTTCCATTTACAGGACTTACTAGCTTGAGTCCACTTATACAACTTCAGGTTCCTATGAAAGCTCATGATAAGCAGTTCATGATCTACCGCCATTCAAAATATTATTGTCCAGATATGCATGTATATTATACATAGATGGAAGAGCTGTACATTATATATATTCCTTATATGTATATGTTTCAATGTGTGCGTGCATGTATGTGTGTCTAACTTGCAAGAGTTTTCGAATTTATTATCACATTTCTTTAGCCAAATAATAAACACTCTTTGATGAGTTATGGCAATTCAGTTTTAGATGACTATCTCAAGTAGCACTAAAGGAACCAGATGGTTCAAATTCAACAAACAAAACCAGCCTAGAGCAGACATCCAGGCATTTTATTTCTAGGCTTTAAGGCAAATTCCAGGTGTTCTCTTGACTTTTCACAACTTCACTTCCTCCTCTAATTATGGAAATTCTCTAAGTCTCCATCACATGATTTCAGGGCCAGGAAGGCACTGAAAGTAGAGTGGTGTGTTGGGGGAAACTCATGCTTCTCAAGTTGTAGGAGTGCAGAGGCCTTGTTCATCTTTCTCACCTGTAAATATCTTGGGCCCTAGAACTGTGCCTGGTAAAGGGCAGGTGTTCAGGAAATCCACGATGAGTGGATGAGTTTACGGGTATTCTATGTGCTTTTGTGCTAGGCTAGATGCTAAGGACTGACCATTAGGCAATAAAAGAAACTTCAGGACAATAGGTTCTTCTTTGTATAAGAAGAAAACATATTCCCAGAGCGCCTACCTTTAACACCCAGGCTCCTGCTGACGGTGTGATCGCAACGTCTCAGTGACAAAGCAACAGTGAACAGTAATCTAATTGGCAAAAACTATTCTTCATGGGCAAAGTTCAGCCAAGAGTTGTTTTTATACAACTCCAGAGCTAAGTTTGATTTCTTTTTACATTTTTAGAAGGTTATGACAAAATGAACATAAAACATGTCAGAAACCATATGTGGCCCAGAAAGGCAAAAATATAGTATATGTAGAATTTGGGAATCCTCCTCTGTAGGTCTTTTTTTGTGATTTCTTTTTCTCCTCAATTTCCAGCTGCTATGTATGCCCTGAACATTCTCCTCTGACAGCTCTACTAGTAAAAGACAGAAATTATGGTTTGTGTCTAGATGTTCCCCCACAGCCTCATGCGGGCATAGGGTTTTTTCAGAGGTGGCTGAATCTAGTGTGTGACTGGGAGCGCAACACTGGGATTAAGGTGGGTGGCTGCTGGATCAGTCCACTGAATGGATTGGCACCACTCACTCTCATCCGTGTAGGGTAGATACAATATAAGGGACAGGAAGAGGCTCGTCCCTTCTCTCCCTCTACTGCTTTTGCTGTCTTCTACTGTCATGAACTGTTGCCCTCTGCTATGAGCCACTCTGCCCTGGAGCCAGCTGATTATGGACTGAAACTCCTACAAAATGTGAGTTAAATAAATCTTTTCCCCTTTAACTTGGGGTGTCAGGTATTTTGCCTCAGAAATGAGAGAAAAGTAACTAAGACAAGCAGGCAAATATCTATCAGTTTATCCACCTCTCAGATCCAGTGAGGACCTCATTTAATCAATAAGCTGTCAACGCGGGAAATTCATTCAGTGCCATTCTGTTCTCCCATTCATCTACTTCTCTGTTTTCTGGCTGCTCTGTAAGTGTGTGTGTGTGTGTGTGTGTGTGTGTGTGTGTGTGTGTACTCAGGTGCTGGGGACTGCACCTAGGGTCTTCACGCCAAATTACAAATTACATCCCCTGACCTTTTTTATTTTGAGACAGGGTTTCACTACATTGCTAAGTTGTTCATGCTGGGTTCACACTTGCAATCTTTCTGCCTCAGCCTCACACAGTGCTGGGATTACAGGCATTTGCCACCCTGCCAGGCTCCTGTCTAGCTCTTCGATAGTTGCTCTTCATATTTTCTCCAGAGTTCTCACTGTTATCTACAGAAGGGCTGTTCCCACGCAAGCTACTCCATCATTACAGGAAGGGAAACCCTTGACTGACAGCTTGTAAGCGTCACTCCTTAGAGCTCCGCCAGGGTGCGGTGCTCCTCCTGCAAGAGGAGGGAAACAGAGTACTGGCCTCATTATTGATGTGTCTCATGTCAGCCACAGTACTGTCATTCCACATTTTATTTTATTTGCTTTCTGCCTGTAATTTTAGAAAGGTATGGATATTAAAATAGTTTGAGAACATAACTGATTAAAAAATTTAATTCCTGAATGGCTCCCTAAGGCATTTTTGCTCTGCCATGCTATTGAGCCCAGGCAACTTCTCCTCACAGGTCCCTTAACTACTGTCCACTCACTTCACAAGGTCCTGGCCACCCTTGGTTTCAGGAGGAGACACTGCGGCCTGTCTGACTGCCGAGGCACCTTCCTCCTCTGGCTTGTTGGGTGTGACTGTTTCGCTGACTGGTAAGTTTGAGAGGTGGCTGCTCAGACCCAAGATGCTCAAGAACACCTTCCCCAGGGAGCTCCCCCATAAGGCCTTCAGCATTAAGCACCCCTTCATTCTCAACCTTCCACGGAGCATATAAAAATCAATGTAAGTCTTACTTTTTTGCTCTCCTTCTTACCTTCTCTCATTTGACAAAGCATGGAGGATTGGTGCAAAAGTCAAACACTTTGTGCAACTCTTGCATCAGGTGAGTGGTGCAAGTTGAGCTTAAGGAACCTAAACACTTCCACATGAAAGGCCAGCCTAAACACGACACACAGAATCACAAAACAGAAACCATTTACCTCAACTCATGGCAAATGGGAGGCCAGTGGGTGACATCATACCACATAGCAGAGGTATCACGCACAGGCCCACTGGAATGACCAGAGGGAGGGAGGTGGGACTGATGAACACCTTTCACCCAGTCACCTCAGTTGAAAACCCAGGAGTTCACTCAGGAGCACATGAGTAACGTGGTCATGGTATCTGGGGCCAGAAGTTCAGATGCATTCTAAACAATAAATACCGAGAGCTGCACTCCTTTCAGCCACAGGGCCAGATCAACCAGATATCAACACTTGGGCACACTTACACCTGGCCCCTCAGTCTCAAACATTATTTCCTTCTCCTCCAGTGTACAGGGGAATGATGGGTACCAGCCAAAAATGGATAAAAATGGCTACTTTTTTCTCTGTGAGATGTCATGAAATGTCACCTACAGCCTGCGTTGCAGCTATGATTGTGTATTTCCATCAGATTTCTGGCTTAGTAGGCAGAAATTTCATACAGCCATGTGCCACATAAAGATGTTTTGGTCATTGATGAACCACATGTACAGCAGTGGTCCATAAGATTATAATGGAGCTAAAAAACCTATCACCCAGTGACACTGTAGCCACTCTAATGTCATAGTGCAGCACATTAGTCATGCGTGTGTATGATGCTGGCGTAAACAACCCTACTGCGCTACCAGGTGTAGAAAAGCACAGTACATACAATTACATGCAGCACACAGGACTTGAAAAGATAACAAATGACTGTGTTATTGGTTTATGTATTTTCCATGCTATATTTGTTGTTATTTTACAGGTATATTCTTTGTACTTATAAAAATGTTTCTGGTAAAGTAGTATATCCTACTACACCAGCAGCAGCCCCACACATCTCCTGTTTACTGCATCCCCTGACTGTATAATTTTCTCTTCTGCTTGATTTAATCTTGGGTTGTACGGTTCATCAAGGCCCAGGAGTAATAGGCTATACCATGTAGGTACACGGGGCGATCAAAAAATACATTTTAAAAATAAATTTTAAAATTACTACAGTTAAAGTATAGTAAAAAGTACTACATTATCATTAATCCTCCTCAAAATATTCCCTCCCCTTATGAACACACATGACCACTCTTGCCAATTGTGGAAACAGCTCCAGAAGTCCTCTTTTGGGATGTCCTTATGAGTTGTGATCAAAAATATGATGAACACTACTGCAGAGTGCCACCCAATGGAAAGGCAGGCTCCTAAGAAAAGAACAGTGTCCTCACTCCCCTCATGCACCAGATCTGGCACTGTGTGACTTCTGGCTCTACCCGAAAGTCAAAATACCATGAAAGATAGATGTTCTGAATTGATTCAGAACACTGAGGTAGCAACTAAGGTCATTCACGAAAGAGCTATTCCAGAACTGCTTCAGAAAGTGGCAAGAATGGTGGGATATGTGTCTTTGAAGCAACAGGGAGTATTCAGAAGGGAATTAATGGTAATACGCTTTGCACTGTAATATATTATGTATGTATGTATGTATTTGTACTGGAATGGAACTCAGGACCTTGTGCTTGCCAGGCAGGTGCTTATGCCACTGAGCTATATCCCCAGCCTGTAATATATTCTTAAAATTTAAGTATTTATTGTGTCTTTTGTTCACACCATCTAGGGTTGTGTAACTACACACACTGATTTTGCACAATGACACAATTATCTAATGATGCACATCTCACACTGTGTCCCCGTCACAATGACATGACTATTTTGAGCAAGGAGAATTACTCAGCAATAGTAGCAGAACATGACAGAGAACAGTGCTGCAGTATTAACTGGGTACCACCCCGACCACCCCCAATCATGGCGCCACTGCCCCAGACCTGGTGGATCCTTACCGTGACTGGCATGGGTGTGAGTTGCACCTTCGGACCTGGGGCTCAGGGCGGCTTGTTTGAGGACAGTCACTGTCATTCACCAGAGTTGTGGTTTTGTTAACGATCCGTGTGCATGACACGATGGTTCTGCGTTCCCCTGGAAACCAACCACAGGGAGCTGAGAGACGGTGGCTGCACACACCTGGAAAGGCCATTGCTTCACACTTATGGAGGAGCGTTCAGGAGCAACGACTGACCAGTGTGCAGAGAGAGAACTGTGTACAACATGCTGAGACAGCTCGGGGTAGGAGAAACTCTACAAGATGAAAAAGCAGCAACACCTCACATCAGCTGTGTCCTTGGACAGTGTGGGATTCATCAAGGCCAAAGTTCTGACTTGGGTCTTTCATTTCTATCAATGACTGCCAATCGTTTGATCTGTTCATTTGACGTTTAAGGTCTTTGGCGATCTGGTCTCAATTAAATACCTGTACATCTACCTCATCATAGAGTATGACTACCTATTAGAGGATTGCTGCTTGCTAGGGAGAAGTGAGGAACAGAACAGCTGGTATGAAGGATGCACAGACCTGCACGCCCCCAGCAGGCCCTCCGGGGTTGACCTGAACCTGTCCACTTAGCCAGCTGATATGAAGCATCAATGCTCATGGGCAGCTGTGCAAATTCATTATCTTATTATTCATTCTATCTGGTAGAGCCTTTTCTATGGCTTGCCAAAGCATGCTGAACACCGTGTGGCCATGTGGCCATGACTTTGTCAGGGAGGCTGAATGACTGACAGTTAGGAGGGTGGCCACTGGAGCCAGGCCATCTGGGTTAAGTGTGGCCTCTGTCACTAATAGTATTACAATGACCACAGCATCAAGAGCTCACTACCATGCTTCTGGGTCTCAGTTTCTTCAGGTGGGCTGCTTTATTGAACCTTCCTATGTCTTAGGGCTTTTCAATATTGTTAAAATTAATTAACACATATAAGGAGCCTAAAACAGAACATGGCAGGCAGTTAACACTTTGTATTACCATATTACTATCATCATTATTATTTGAGAAGCACAATTATTTGGATCTAGTCTTTGCAGGCTCTGTCTTCTGGGGAATCTGTCATGGAGAGATGGCTCAAAATTATGGAGTCCTGAGCCACACTGTCAGTTCCTACTGCTCATAACTGCAGCCTTGTACAAGTATGGAGCAGCAGCACCCCAGGTCAGCTGTATCCTTGAAAACACAGAGCCATCGCAAGCCAGCATTCAGCTCTGGTACCAGTTCTTCCGACTGTAGGGAGCCGGAAATCACCCATGTCATGAAGAACTATCGCTATGCCCCCAGTGACAGGGCAGGACAGATCTCCCAATCAGATAGAGGCTGCTAACTGTGCTTAGTCGGCAGCATGGTGCCGGGGAGGACAGTCTGGTTGCAGTCACAGGCATCAGTGTTGGCTGCTGGACTTAGAGGTTGGAAGGTCATGAGCACAGAGGGGCAGGGCCATGACAGTGAACCTTTTAAAGCGTTCAATGATAACAAATAGCCTGCCGCAGCTCGTGTGCCATAGGTTCAAGAGTAAAAGACTAAAGGGAGCATGTCAGAAAGAGGTACAGAGTGGGCTGACGACAGGGCTAATGGTGGACCATGGAAATGATGCCAACTGCCAAGAGGCTACTGGAGGAGAAGACCACAAGCCAATAGCGAGGGCAGTTAGCCAAGGTGCATGGAAGAATTCACAGTTGACCTCGGCATGTCTGATGGGCTCAGTCATGCCATGGCTGTATCTCCTTCCTATGAAAACAGGGATGAGTCACTTAAGTGGCCAACTATCATTAACATCAGATGTCTGACAAGTGCATCTCAGCAGTCAACAGCTGCTCAGGACTGGGGGTAGGTGGAGTTGTCTGGGTTCACCCCACCAATCCCCAGTCTCAGTAGGCATCCAAAGTCCTGATTAACCTTTCATCCTAAAGCTATGTCCATCAGACTACAATGTTCCACGGGGCTGAGAGTTTACAGAGGTTTTCTATTGTACCTTGCCAACTCAGTAAGGATACCCATAACTTGCACTGATTCTTGCAGCATGATGGGCTCTTTGGCTCATCCTACAATCTCTAGGACATGACACAAAGGATGAACTCCTATTTCAGAGGTGAGGAAATCAGCCGTAGAAAGGATAAGTCATCTGCTGAGGTTGGGGAAATCATTCATGGAAGGCCCTGTCTGCACGTTCTGCAGAGACTTTCCTTGGGATGTGGCTAAGTTCTCATGGAACTACAGGTTACAAACTCCCCATACTCTGTGCATGACCACAGAGGCCCCGAGCCCCCCCCGCTTCTTTCTTCAGCAAATCCACACACCCACTGGCCCACCACTGGGCAGCTCACCTCCTCCACACTGCACACTACACCCTTCCCAGCCACTGTGGGTCCAGAGGAACAAGGCATCCTGTGGCTTGGCGGGTTCACTTTGATTTTCAGCAGTGAAGTTCACAGGAATGGTGTATTCATAATGAATCCCATAATTCTGGTCGTGAAATAACAGCACCTGGATCAATGGAAAATTAGAAGGCCACATTGAGGGGGACCAAAATCCCACAAAGTTGCTAACTGTGCAAACCAAGTCACATTGTAGCCGTTTTTCTAGGAAGAATCAGCTCTTTTCTGGGGGTGCGAAACAGGTTCAATCGAGGGGTGCTCTTTTATCTCAGTTGTGGAGTGCTCAGGTATCCAGCTAGGGTATGACAAGAATGCATACTGTCATCCGGGAGTTCCCTTCTTTCCTACCCCAGAGGACCAGTTCAGATGGGCAGTTTGGGGTGCAGCACCTGTGTGGGCCCTTGGTGGCACTTTTCAAGGACAGTTGCTCCATGTGGAAGAAAGTGCACATTTCCACATGTGGAAGAAGCTGCACTTGCAGCCATGGAAGACACAAATGTACCACTTTTACCTAGACAGCAAGTAGGGTCGCTCTGCTCACTTCCCCAACACCAGTCATTGCTATGTTGATTGGTGCAGTCAGGTTCAATGGCAAAATACAACCCACAAAAGGGATTTTTGGGGAACATCTGATTGGAAGTCCAAGGAAGCGAGAGCCTTTCCATTGCCATGGGAGTCAGCCCTTAATGCTCAGTAGGGTAAAGCTGCAGAGAGAGGGTTCTATGATATTCCTTTTTTTTTTTTTTTTTTAGTACTGGGAATTGAACTCAGGACCTTGCGTTTGCCAGGCAGGCGCTGTGTTGCTGAGCTATATTCTTGGCACAGTTCTATCGTATTTCATGGGAGGCGTCCTGTGGCTTGTGCAGGCCCGGTGAGTGTGCAGAATCCAGGAGGCTGTACGGTCTGGGATTGGTGTGTCAGGCCTTGCAGGGCCACAAGGTACACCACTGGCTTTATTTCCCTAGACCTTATGGGGTACAGCACGCCCTCCCACAGGAGAATAAAGTGGCCTGGCAGTGGATGATGTGTCTTCAGGCTAAGCTTGAGGCCAGTAAGTGCTCTGGGCTCAGCAGCTAGCAAGTACACTTCCAGCCACAGGGCCCAGGAGAGGCGCAGCACACAGCCTGCCTATCTAGACGTGGGCAGGCCAGGTCAAAAGTACGCCAGACAACAGGAGCCATCTCCCCACCCTCCCTACGAGGGCCTCCAATGCTGAACTGTGGGGTGGGAGCAGAAGTGCTAGAAGCAGACCCAACTACATAAACATCTTCTTTAACAGACTTGCACTAATGCATTTGGAAAAGTGCCTTAAAGTTAAAAAAAAAAAATCTTTAAAGAGAGATCTTTATTATTTCAGAGTGGGAATAAGACTGGTGGATGGAGAATCCATATGAAACCAATTTTATGCAGTTTTGTAGCCACGTATAATTTGCGTGTGCATGTATGTAATTGGTTTCAAATGCAGGTCCCCAGGACTCCTGCTGCTCCTCATTCTGTGACCAACATGTACACCACTTTGGGGACGATGGCTTTGTACACAGAAGCAAAGGGGCACTCCTGGTTTCTAGGTTTAAAAACGTGACGTGACAATCATGTTTCAAGGGAGAAAAATGATTAATATTAAACAAGGGCTGAAACTTCAGCCATGCAAGACTTGCCTTACTCTGAGATTTGTTTATCACGTCCTGGATGACTCAAGGCTGGCTATTTGTTTCAGTGGGCTGACAACCTGCTCAGTTTACAAAAGATTTTAGTAAAGAAGGGAAACATACTCATCTTGGTGCTTGCTAGAGGAAGCAAACTCACATGCTGAGAGGTGATGTTTTCTGTACACAATTTACCTTGCCTTTTGCCTCCTTTCTTGGCCCTTCTAGCTCTCTGCTTTTGGCTTAGAGTAGGAAGACCGCTTCTAATGACTTTGACCAGGAAACAATTTCAGCCTTTCACATAGGTTCTTGGATCCCGGAAATCTACTTGCAGGAATAGTATAGCACTGGATTTAGTGAGCTTAGTACTGCACTGGTGGATTTCCATGGAAATTGGCTGGCTTTTGTCTCACGAGAAACTGTAACGGGCTTAACACTATCATGGGGCAACACTTGTACTGGGTGCTGGTGGTCATGGGCAGGGCTCCAGCAGGCTCCCCGGGCTGCGGTCAGGAAATCCTTTAGGTGTCACCTAACCTTGAACAGCTGCAGGTTGCCAGGGATCACAAATTAAGGGGCAAAAGAACTTGTAAGTAGAGACTCTGGCAGGAACTGAGAACAAAGTGTGCTTTGATGACAGGTGCATGAGCTGCCATAAATTCCGTTCCTTAGAAGGAGACAGGAAATCAGTAATTATCAATAATTAAGAGCAATCAGAGGTTGGCCAGGAGAACTCTTGGAGCCTGAGAACGAAACAGTGGAATGACTTGCCCTGGAGGTCTTTCTTATGTTTAAAAAGGATAGAGAGCCAACGGCTTAGTGACCTGTATTGAGTTCTCCAGGAAACCTGAGCCAGGCCCAACTACACAATTTTCTGGAGATCACCTGGGAAGTAAATACACCATACCGCCTGATTCTCCTTCCTGATTCCCACATGCTTCTCATAAGCTGAGTCTGGCAAATCTGTGTGGTGCTGGTCTAGCCTCCAAGCCAACAGTCCTTTCCTAAAAGATGGCTTTTTACTGTGGGGCAGAAAGATGCCCTGCAGCAGCTGATACAAAAACAGACTTTGAGTAGAGCAGGCTGCTCAATGACGCCAGCTCTGCTTGGCTGTCACTGGTGTGGCTGAACATTCCCTTCTCGGAGACAGCTCCCTTTGAAGAAGATAGGAGCTCCTCAAGTGCAGAGCCGGGAGGCGGGTTCTGAGAGAAGTCTGAAGTACTGGGGTAGGAGGGATTAGATAAGTAGAGGGAGGAAATAGTATGAACATCAGGAAGCCTTGTGGATCTAGCATATCTCCTGCGTCCAGGGTCCCCGGAAGAAGCAAACCAGTGCCCGAGCCCAGTAAGTTACCATCAGATGCAGGGGTGTTTTGGTTGGTCCCTTGGCGGAAATCTTCTCCCACAGCCCCCTTCTCACGTAGCGGACAGTTGTGCCTGCGATCTGAAACTCTCCCGGGAGCTCTATCTTCCAGTCGCTGTTGATGGATCTCTTACTGGAGTCTTTGAGAGCTGGCAAGGAAATTGAACACTAAGAAGTGACAGGGTGAGGACGGGGGGCAGCCGGGCAATAAAGGGAATCTGGGTGCCCTGAAAGGGCCAGAGGTCTCTCCTCCTTGAGGGAAGGAGTGGGCTCTATAGTGAGGGAGAGCTCTCTATGCACTGAGAACAGAAGCCCAGTTTACGGGGAGCAAAGGGCTCTGGGCTCACAGGAGAGACAGCTGCTGGGATGGATGGCCGCACTTTCTAACTGGCTGCTTGTCTCCAAACCAGCTCAAACAGTGCTGGTGGGAAAGTCAGGGAAGCATGGAGTTAACCACAGCCCAGTCACACCGCGCTCAACTTACCCAAGTAGAGGGGTTTTCTGTCCGGTAAATTAATTCTGTTTTAATATGTCTAAAGCTATCAGACAGGTTTTGCCATGTTAGCAAAATTCATCCATTCATTTAAAATTTTTTTAAAATGTGACATGTATTCATTGCACATTTTATTTGGGCTCTGGGTGATATTTCGATACACGCGTACAGCGGATACTGATCAAAGGAAGCTTCTCCTCCTCATCTCCTGCCATGCTCCCCAATCTCTAGAAATCACTATTCTTCATCAAGTCAGTGTTTTTTCTTAACATGTCTACATATGAAAGAGAACATGACTTGTCTCTCTCTGTCTGGTTTATTGCACTTAATTTAATGTCCTCCAGTTCCATCCACTTTGCTGCAAAGGACAGGCAAAAAAAACGCGTAAACAATCTGAACAGACACTTCTCAAAAGAAGAAATACAAATGGCCAATAAATATATGAAATGATGCTCAGTAGGATCAGACACCAGGGAAATGCAAATCAAAACCACAAATGAGAATAATCTCACCCCAGTAAGAATGGCCATTGTCAAAAAAACAAAAAGTGACAAATGCTGGCAAAGATGTGTGTTATCCACTGTTGGTGGGAATACAAATCTGTACAGTCATTATGGGAAATAGTGTGGAGGTGCCTCAAAAGACTACAAAAGATCAACCATAAGATCTAGCCATTCCGCCTCTGGATATGTATCCAAAGGACATGAAGTCAGCATGCCAGTGAGATATCTGCATGTCCACATATACTGTGACATTCTTCACAACCCCTATGATGGAATCAGCTTTGGTACCAATCAAAGGATGAAGGAATAATAAAAATGTGATGTATGTATACACAATGGAATGTTATTCAGACATAAAAAAAATGAAATCATCCATTTATTTTACTATTCCCTACCTGGGGCTTTGGAAATAGGGCAGCCTAACGCCAACCTCTCCTAAGGGACTGACGCTCCTCCACTGATAAAATGGATGTTCCTTCCAGAATCAGTTGTTGTTCCGTTAAATATTTATGCTTGGAGACCCCAGTTGCTTATAGATGTGGCAGTAATGCTCAGCCGCTGCTTAAGGGGGTAAAGTGGGGGCTGGTTACGGCAGTTGGTCACTCTCACACTCCAGCTCAGCGGGCTTTGGGTTCCCGGATTTGCTTGCTTATATGTCTGCTTAGGACAAAGCCCAGACAGACACGCAGCCCACGTGTGCCAAGTGGCCATAAGCAGGGAATGGGTTTTCGCTCACCTTCTCATTTGGATTGAAGTTTTACAATTTCTTAAGGGGGACACCTGCAGTGAGATTCTGTTGTTTTCTTGTCATTGTTATGTAGGAAGGATACCCTGCAATTCACTGGAACATATTCTGGTATTTAGGAGGGAAGCTAGGCGGGCATTAGCCTTGGAGCCTCATCTCCAGAATGCCCTGGGCTCGGCAAACATAGAGGAGATGCGAGCTCAGGGCTCCTCCATCGTACGAGCTTCCAAGAGAAATGGGCAGGCCTGTTTTCCAGTACAGAGACTTCCGGCTGGGGTTTCTCTCCGGGGTGGCTGTGGACGGTGAGTGGTTAAGGATTACAGGACTCCAGGGAAGGCTTAGGAAAGAGAATGCTCTACCACTTGGAACTGAATCTGTTTCCCTTCAAGAAATTCTACCCACAACCGAAATTTCCTGCCTACTTAAGAGGTGAGAATGTGGGAGTCTCACAATTTCTTGTTTTTCTCTTTCAACATCATCACCTGCAAACCACTTTGCAAGGAACACATTTTCTGGTTTAGCTTTTCCATATACTATTACCTATTTAATCTTCCCAGTAACCCTCTGGATTACTTTCCCCATTCGGATGAATAAATGGAGGCACAGAGAGATTAAGTCACTTGCCAAAAGACACACAGCTATTAAATTGTAGAAGTGGAGACTGGAACCTCCTAGACCAAGCCTAATGCACTTACTGCTCTGGCAACTTTTAATTCCCATGCTTTTCCAGTTATAGCATCAGTCTAGACTTTTATGACATCGCTGAAACGTGCAAATCTAAGACCTATTTTCAAAGAGAACAAATTCCAGGTTCTCATGGCTACAGGTTTCATGTTCTGTATATCCTTAAACAAGTACCTAGCCTCACTGATCTCCAAAGCTTCCAGTGAGTGAAGCACCTAAGATACATTTGTTTGTGTGAGCTCTTGGCAAGTCCAGGTGAAGACTGTAGGGATTGTCACTGTCTTTCAACTTCTCTGTAAATCCGGAAAATTGTTTAATGTACATATGCACATGTACACAGGTTTGAGGGATCAGTGCAGGCTGGTGAGAAGTAGCAGACAGGGAAAAAGAGGGCACAGAGTCCTCTAAGAAAACATGCAGGCTGGGAGTGGTGGTGTATGCCTGCAATGCCAGTGACTCAGGAGGCTGAGGCAGGAGGATGGCAAGTGCAAGTCCAAGCTGGGCAAGTTGGCAATACCTTGTATCAAATCAAAAAATAAAACGGCCAGGGGATATAGCTCAGTGGTCAAATATCGGGTTAATAACCCTTAGTTATTGCGGGCTGAGCAGGCCCACAATCTCCCAAACAAGCGGACAGCCAAGGATTAAATAAATGAGACAACTGAAATGGTTTTAGGACTCCAGGAGGGTTCAACCCTCTCACAGAATTCAAGAGTCTCTGGGTTAAGACAAAGAACTTCCCTGGGCAGTCTGTATTTATTTGATTTTTGAACAATGGAGGGGGATACTGAAGAGAATGCAGGAATCCAGGCAGGACTTGGGAATCCCTTCAAGGACTTCTCCAAGTAATACTTTATGTTAATTTAGGAGAACTATGCTATCTCCAGGGAGGCCTTCACTGCAGGAGTGAGATGCCTGTAGCTACAGCCTCCTTTTAGTTAATTGGGGTTGAAGCCAAAAGTCCTCAGCTGTGGCCTTATCTCATCCTTTGAGGCATCCCAACTTCACAGGCCAATACAGGCCCCAGCAGGGACCAATGACTCAAGGAGGTTCACTTACTATGAGTCCACTGCCCACCTCTGGACAAGGGCCCAGGCCTGGGGCAAACTCACAGGTAAACATGAAAAGCCCATTGGTTAATATTAAGTCCTGCTCAGACCTGCTTCACAGTGGTCTCCATCAGTTGAATGCTCGTAAAGCATGCCTGAGGCCCTAAGTTCAGTGCCTATTACTGCAAAAAGGTAAGGGAAGGGAAAGGGAGGAGAGGGGAAGGGGAGGGAAGGGGAAGAGGGAAGGGAGAAGGGAAGTGGGAGGGAGAAGAGAAGGAAGGGGGATGGAAGAGAGGGAGGGGGTGGAAGGGAAGGTAAGCGGGGAGGGAGGAAGGGAAGGGACAGGGAAGGGAATGAAGGGGCAGAGAAGGAAGGGGATGGGGAAGGAGGAGGGGGAAGGACAGAGGGAGGGAGTCTCAGAAGTACAAGCTGCGGACACATATGGCACAGAAGCAGCACCCCTGCCAGCCCCTCACCCTCTCTTGAGGGTCTCCTGGCAGGGCCGGAGACCAACAGCTCCCGCTGTCAGGAAGCTCAGTTTGGCAGGGAGACAGAAAACAGAGAAATACGGTCAATGTCACACACGCTGGCAGAGGTGAGTCTGGGGCCCGGGCAGTGTGGGCGGCAGGGGAGAGGTGGGTGGGGACAGTGTTTACCAAGGAGCACTATGAACAGAGTGGGTTAGACAAGCAGAGAGAAGAGGCAGCGTGGGGCGCCTGCAGGCGTGGGGGCGGACCATGGCTGCCTGCACTTGGGGACTGTGGGTGACCTGGTCAATGTCATTGTCCCCGGGAAGGGAGGGAAAGGGAGGAAGGTGCAGGTCCCCAGGGGAGAAGCAAGTGCGAGGGGAGGGGGGAAGGGCAGCTTCCAGGAGCCTGGCTGGGAACAGGAGGTGAGGACAGAGAGCGGCTGCTCAGGGAGAGGACAGCCCTCCGGACGCTGGGCAGAAGCCACCAGGGCATGCGGAGACGGCCTGTGAGCCGGAGTCAGGCCCACGAGCAGCTCGTCCCCGCCCTGTCACTGGCCCACCGCACTGAACCCATCAGCCACACAGACTACAGGGAAGCGGGGGTGGCTGTCCACCCCGAGACAGCAGCTGCCTGTCACCCACATTCATGGGCTCACTCTGACCTTCCTCCCCTGCCCTGACTTCTTCCTCTCTAATGGCCATGCTGAGCACCGAGCATGCTTGCTAACCAGCATGTTTCTCCCTCCACCAGTCATGGCACGCAGCGTCTCCCTGGGAGATGTTTTCTCTCCAGTACTATGAGGCCCAGACTCCACCCCAGCTCCAGACCCAGGCCATCACCCAACCCTGGTCAGTTCACCTTAGGCAGAAGCGGCTCTTCTTCACTGGGCTACCCAGGGATGTGATGCAAGCTACTTCATGGGTAGAGGCTCTGGGAGAGGCCAGGGGTGCCAGGGTAGAGAAACATTCCTGTGACATCACTTTAAGCGCCTGGATCCAGCAGGACCTGAAGCTGATACTTAGCAACTGAGAACTGGCTTGTCTTTCATCTGTGGCTTTTGGGGGCTAGTTTTGATAAGACACTAATCATATGAAGGCAGAACAGGTGGGAAAGAAAAAACACTTTCATGGACTCCTACAAATCACCCCAGCAGCTTACAACGTAAACCCAGTACCTGTTGAGGTGCAGAAGGCCTGACAAATACTGGTCATGCCTTAAACTCTCCCCGGGCCATCCTGGCTATACTTCTCTTACGCGGTGGCTCCTTCCCACTGGCGCTGTGTGTACAGTTCCCTGGCCATTTTTGTAAGATGCTTTAAACTGACTTACTGAATTATAAACTGACAAGTATGCTGCTATATGGCAAAAGTCAAACATCTGGGAGGCCATGAGTGGGAAGGGTGGGAAAGGGCAGGAGGGCGCATCTGGAGACCATTGGAGAAGCCCCTGCGGGAACCAGCCCAGGGGTGGGGGCAGTGGAGACAGGAGACAGTGGCAGCTACAAGGGAAAATGGGGGCAGTGGAGCCACCGTGGGCCAGGGCTGCCCTACCCTCTGATCGCTCATGCAGTTTCTTGCCTGTGCACATCAGGGTGGTGGAAGAGACACTTCGGGAGGTCTGCACTGCATCAGAGAGCTGTGGAGGGGTCGCAGGCTGTTGTCAAGGAACTATGGGATGGGGCCTAAGAGGCAAGTTTTGGCTATGGGTACAGGGAAGCTGCTAAATAGGGACAGACATGCTGGACGTGTTGGGGGGGGGTCGTTAGCTCTGATGATAACATATGCTGCTACCTCAGGAATCCACCCCCTCACCATGGCAGAGTTCAGGGCATCCCCTGGCACCATGAGCAGGCACTGGGAAGACATGTGCACTGTTGGCTGCACAAGGCACCCACAGAGTCTGCAGATGTTTGTCTCTGGTTGGGAGGTGCTGGTCTGCAGCTGCGGGACTGGAGAAATCTTAACTTCGTTCAGTGGTTGCAGGGATGGGGGAAACGCTTGTGGCTCCAGAAAGAATAAGCTCTGTGTACCCAGGCATGGCTGACAGCTACCTCCACGGCAGCTGCACGGTTTCAGATACTACAACTGCAGCCTTACAACGTCCACTGAGTCCTGCAATGCAGAGTGGCACTGCCCACTCTCAGGGCAGTAGCTTCCGATGATACTCGTTCCTGCATTTCTCAGCAGAAGAACACAGAAGGAGAATTAAAAGTAGGTCATCAGCAAGGAGGAGGAGGAGGTCAGCTCCAAGAGGCATGGGGGTTGGTTCTATCCCTTTTGACTTTGTAGGGAGTAACTTAGCAAAATTTGCATGTTCCTATGGTCCGTGCTGAAAAAGTCAGAGCTTACTGCTAAAACCAAGAATTTAGCGCCTGAATTCCTTCCAAAGGTGAGCCTTCATTGAGTCTGTTGGCCACTTTAAGAGATGAAAATATTTTTCATTGGTCCACATTTCATTAACCACTCTAATAAGCCCTTATTCTTAGACTTAGCTCAATGAGCCATCAGACAAGGACACACAAGCTGTCCAACAGATATCTCTGGTATCTCACACCAGAGATAAGGCTCTGGACTGAGAGATAATTGCTACAAAGTCTTCCCGACTCCTGGGAAGCCAAAAGGCCAAACATAACTACAGAGAGAAATATGGCGGGTGGGGTGTGATGGATGTGGGGTGGACTAGATTGCCCGGGACTGAAACCTGGATTCCAAGCCATGGGCGACGTGGGGAGAACGTCTGCGAGTTAGGAATACAGACACACAGCTTCTCAGGTGGTGTGCGCCCGTCTGTGTGTGGGTACCACCAAGAGTATGGATTAAAAGCCTCCCTTCTGTTGCCTCTGGAGTCCAATTTCTTTCCTTGGTTTGGAAGTAAACTTATTTCTTACAACACTGAGATCCTTTGTAACAGCAATGAGCAGGTTCAACGTGGAATTCAACGATACCTTGACTCCGGGTGGCTGTCACATTCTGTCCCCCCCTGTGTAGCACTGGGTTATATACAGAGTAGGGTTTGCCAGAGCCCGTGAGGTGGTGGCTCCTCTATGCATGCATCCTTTTTCTCAAAGGTCCTCCACATTAAATAAGTTCGAGGCTCGACAATTTCTGCCCCACCCCACTCTGAGGCATTATAGGTATATTCAAGCCCCCTTTGTCTTAGGAATTTTGAGATCAATTAATTTACATTTGAAATTAGGATTCAGAGACCCAGAATAGACTCAACAGAGGTGATCAAGATGATCACAAATGCTTTGATTTCACAAGCAAATCACAGAGCTCAGAACAAAGGGGCTTCCTCCTGCAGCTTGGTTTTATCTGCAGTGCTGCTTTGCTGGGGAGACTTTCCCTGGCTACTTGTGCCTGGGCCAGGGGTTGGATGTTTTAAATGACTGTTCAAATAAAATAAGAGCATGCTTTTGCGGCTTTTGCTCAGAAGGCTTTCAACAGTTGCAGAGACTTTTGTGAGGCGTTACAGGGGGTGAAGGGATTCACACTTTTCCTGGCGATCACGGCACAACAAAATCTCAGTAGCCCAGCATGCAAGGTGCTGAACGTCTGCATCCATGCAGGTCTGTCTTTTCGGTGGACATTTCTACACTGTCTTTTAGGCACTGCCGAGGAAGGTGGTGAATCATTCCAGAGGGCGAGAGGGGGCATCCTGGATGGGAGCCATGGCACCCTGTGAGAGCTGGCTGGAGGCAGATGTGAGCTCTGAGCCTGCCCGAAAGCCTTCCCTGGCATGGAGCTGTGCAGAAGCTTGGTGGGTCTCTCTTTGCCTGTCTTCCTCCTGGATTCAACAGGAAGACCTGACCCACAGTCAACCTACTTCTAATCCTGGCATCCACTCAGCTCCTTTTATTTCCACTCGGAGTCCGGCCAGCTCTGTTCTTAACTATGGATACAAACTGCCGAGGCATTTCCTGTTCCAGGTGGTTTGGAGCAGAAAGCCAGCAGGCGTGGGCTTGAAGGTAGGTGGGGTGAAATTCTTCAGGAACTGCTCCCAGCAAATGTGAGAGTAATTCAAAGTCACACTGGGTTGACTTCCAAAGCACCCAGCCCCGAATGGAAACAAGGCCTGCTGCAACTAACGTAGAAACAATGAGTGTCGGGCATGCGCTTGTGCATGTTCCAGGCCTTGGAATACGAGAGTTATGATTTTTGGATAAGATAAGGGGACCAAGTCTAGTCCCAAGCTCCCACAGAAGTACAATGCTTCTGGGGAATTCGGTTGTTCAGAGACATTTAAATCAACCTTGGGAGAGAGATTTGTTCTCTGCCGTAACAAGGGGAAGGCTTAACATGTGTTTTCCAGTGAAAGATCTCCACCGGCCAGTCTCTGACCCTGATGGGACACCACGGAGCATTTCTATAAGGCTCCGTAGCCCACGGCCAGCACAGGTGATGTGAGGGCTTTGCACACATTACTAAGCTCCGGGGAGCGTCTGTTGCTCCCCTGTGGAGTAACAAGCAATGCTTTGGAGCACTTCTGGAGGTAGAAGGGATCTGGTCTCTAACACACAGCATGGCGCAGCCATCGGGAGCCACAACAGTGGATAGTAGTGTTCTTAGCATATGTGGTCCTTCGGCTTTCAAAGAGACAATCACTAAGAGCTAGCTGTTCTAGGCAGTATTGCACAACATTATCTGTTGATCCTAAAGAGAGTTCTAGTGCAAAGCTCATTTTTACCCAAGGACTAAGGTAAAGCTTCGATTCTACTATTGCTGCAGAGGAGCAGAGAGAAAGAACATGTCCTTTTTTTCTTCCAGGCCCCCAGGACTGGGATCAGGCAGAGAAATGGTACTAGGAAGACTCAGAAGCCAGGATGGGAAGTCAGGAGACTTATCTGCAGGGGCACCTGCTGGTGCTTTACAGTAGAACCAGTAAATTGCTCTCAGAATTGGGCCAATTCTCAGGATAACCTGAAGGTGATTTTTTAATAAGAGTGAAAGGTGACTTCAGGCTCCCATGGTGGTCTAGTGCCCCCTGGGACTACAAACACCATGTAAATCCCCAGTGGACCAGTTGGGGAGGGTAACATTTGGGGTGACGCTAGGTGATGGGGCTTCTGATGTTAAGGCTACTGAAGTCGACCCTATTTCCTGAGCAGAAAGAGAAGGGGCGGGTTCTATGAGAACCTAGTAAAAAGGCTATCACGCCAAAGAAGCTGCCAAGCACAGCAGAAGGCTATTTCAGACAGCATGTATGAGCAACTATTATTATGATACAAGTATTTGTAGAGCAGCAGCTAGGACATAGACAAGAGAATAATGAGAGAATTAGGAGTTACACTTCCTTCCTCCCTCCCTCTCTCACTCCCTTGCCCCCTCCCTTGCTCACTCGTTCCCTCCCTCCCTTCTTCTCTTCCTTCCTTCCTTTCTTCTTTCTCTCCTTCCCTCCCTTTCATCTCAAACAGCACCTTGCAACACAGGCTGAGAGGGACTTGCAGGGGGGGGCTGCTGGTAGAAGATCAGCCTTCTTAGCCAGGTCAGGACCAGGGATAGGGGTTGGCAAAAGGACACAGCGTACAGCATTTCCATCCCAGTAAACTAAGGAAGAAGTAACCTCTGGGTAGTTCTTTCTTCTTTAGCCTGCATAATAAACACTCATGACTTCGACTCAGCGCTCCGACCTCCCTGGTGCTGTGTAGCAGGCTGAGCTCTGGGGAGTCAAGGGTAAAACTGGAACTTGAGCCTCCAGCACGTGCAGGGTCTTTTCTAGCTGACAAGGGGTTTCACTGGGTGATTCTCTTACTACGCGCTAACCATGCTTCCACCATGCAATCCAATTTCACCAAGAGATGTAGGCATTTGTGCTTGACGTCAGTGGGGTTAACCGAAATTTGGCATACACAGAACTTAGAGAAAACCTGCACTGTCCTGAATTTCCATTTGATTTAAGCCTGTTGCTCTTTTTCCAGCAGAGTTACCCCTAATGCCATCAATAACATGCAGGGGGGTGGTCCATGCAGGTCAGGCAAGGGACGGTCACGGCATGGGCCAGAGTTGCACTGGGTCCTCCTGGGTGATCTGGGGAAACTTATGCTACCCGATGCTCACAGCTTCTTTCACCCTTCCATCATATTCCTTCCTATTCAAAGCTGGTGGTTCTAATGGTTTGTGCCCTGCCTGTGAAACCACTTGGAGGTGGTCACGCTTAGCTGCATGCGACAGTGCTGTTCGGTCCATTTTGAGTACTATGTCATTACAATGGAAGTGCAGATGTAAAACTCAGTTGACCTGGCAGAAAAATGGTGGACAAAACTTTCTAGCCTAATTATAAAAATCAACAGTCAATCAGCAACTGTAAATCAAATCATTTTTGTTTTACCCAGAAAACTGTGAGCCGGTTTATCTTCTACCACGCGGATCCTCCGAGCTCCAGCAGGAATAATAGCAGCTTCGATATAACCTGTGGTAACAAAGGACATACAAGTAAACCACACTCGTACCTGGATTAGAGGCCGACAGGGCCTCCCGGCTCCTCAGTCTCCCGTCTCACACAACTGTGGTAGATTCAGAGGCTGCAGGCTAGCAGGGCTCTGAAAATCCAATTAGTCAACTAATGTAGAGCGCTTCCTCCCAGGGCCAGAAACTCTTGGGCCCCCATTTTCTGAAAGCACTATTTGCATGTGTTCTAAATTGAATTAAAACCACCCCGCTTCCCTGGAATTTGTAAGCTGAAACCCTAACCCCCAGTACCTGAATGTGATCTCATTTGGAAATAGCACTAGCGCAGATGAATCTAGTTAAGATGAGATCATACTGGAACAGGAGGAGCCCTTCATCCCATACGACAAAAGACCTTTTAAAGAGGGGAATTTTGAACAGAGACATATACACAGGAGAACACCATGAGAACACCGTGAGGCAAAGACTGCGGTGCTGCTTTTGGCAAGCCAAGAAACACCAAGCATTCCCAGCAAACCACCAGAAGTCAGGAGAGAGGAATGGAACAGATTCTCCCTTGCAGCCTCATTACGAGCCAGCAATGTTGACACCATGACCTCACATCCCCAACCTCCAGAATGGTGAGACAATAGGATTCTGTTGTAGATGCCACCCAGGTTGCGGCCCTTTGCCACAACATTCCTAGCCAACAAATGCAGCCTGGAATCCTACGTGAATGGTACCTCCCAGGTACATGGGTGAGGAGTCCTCGGGTCTCTTTCATCTGTTGGAGGTTCCTTCACTCTTTGTTGTAGTTTGACTTTTCTCCAAAAATATATGGAATGACCGCAAGAGCCAAGCAACTTGCCCTATAACAAAACCATTGCCTTATCCTACTGTGCACCATTTCCATTTCCACTGTCTTTAGTTATTTCCGCAGCTCTTATAGTATATACTATTGTCTGTTTCCTTCATTATTTCCAAGTAGAGGGGCAGCTCCCACAATTTGGCAGTGCACGGTGCCCAGGGCCTAACTATGTGGAGATTATGGAAATACCTATTGTAAAGGGTTTATTCATTTTCCTAATAATAAAAACATCTCTATGTTATTATGAAAATAATACACACTTCAAATAACAATTGACCTATACCATCACACTAAGAAAATCACTCCTAAGAAAGTCAGCAGCATATATATGAAATAATAATATCCTTTGAAAGGATACCAACTCACACCCCATCTTAGCCATGTGACTGCAGTTCAAGTGCTCTGAGGCCTTGCAAGTGCCTGGGATAAAAACAACACAATGATCTCAGAAGAGGCACAAGAGCACTGGATTAAGTACAATGCCACTTCAAGCTCTTAACACTCAGATAAAAGAGAACTCTTAACCCGACAGGTGACACCTATTACATTCTCACAGCAAACATCTCTTCAGTGGGAAGCACTGTTACGAATGTTAAATATTACTGCAGAGAATATACACCCTTGTTTCATTTCTCATTTTAATGAGTGATTATTTTGCATTTGAATATAATGTGGGCTTACATTATTTATATGGGAATACAGGATGCATAACATCTCATATATAACACTATGTAATATAATCATATTAAGCAATATGAGTTTTATTAGGACTGTAGATTGTTTCATCATAGTCTTCCTCAGCCTCTAGTGCATGATTATTTTTTCTCTTGCTTTATTAATAGTACAAATGTGTTTCTAATAAGGATATTTTCTAATATCAAAACAACTTCACAGCCCTAGAGTAAACCTTACTAGCCCATTTTATACTATTTCTAATATGCTGCTGAATTGTTATATTTAGAACTAATATTAATTACTTTATAACTTTTCCACTATCATTTGTAATAATGATCTGCAATCATTTGTGTGTGTGGGTGTTACACTGGGTTTTGGTATTAGTATTATTCTTGTTTTAATAAAAAATATTTCTCCGCTTCTGTAGTAATTTGCATAGATTTTCAATTTTATGTAGAGCACAGTTGGGAATTTACTTTTTCCACCTGCATCAAAGTAGTTTTAAATTGTAGTTTAAACTATAAAATAAGTAAACTTATTTACAGTTAATTTCTTCTATACTTGATTTCTTTTCTTTTTTTTTTTTTTTCTGGTACTGGGAATCGAAGTCACGACTTCGTGCTTGCCAGGCAGGCGCTGTGCTGCTGAGCTAAATCCCCAGCCCCTTATACTTGCTTTCCCTATTTCTCATATTTACATTTTCCTACCCTCTCTTTTGTTCATAGGTGGGCAAAGAGCCAAGATATACACTATTTAGTTCATTAATCTTTTGCTAAGGCAATTTCCACAACTGCCTAGTCTTGGTTCAAAGGGTGACTTTAATGTTCATTACGTGTCCTTTCACCAATTTCGCCAAAATTATTGCTCATCTCACTTGTTGCCTTTGAAATAGGCATGTGGAAATTATATTTTGTGATATATGACATAGCAAAATGTTACCACTCATTGTCTTTATATTTTAATGTCAGTTTGGCAGGTATAAAATAGTGGAGCCATGCTTACTTGCTCTGAGGCTTTGTAGGAGTTACTCCACTGAGTGACTGAGGATAATCTGATATTTCCACATTACTGTTACCTAAAATTTGGATGGGCTGCTCAAAGGATTTTTACCTTTAAAGTTAAATGGTGATGAGGCTAGTAATAGTTTGGTACCAACTTTTTGTGGGACATGGGCTTTTTTTGTTAATACAACTATCCTTCAGTATCTGCAGGAATTGCTTTCAGACAGCAGTCTGCAAGTGTTCACGTAAGTCCCTTAGAGAAAATGATGTACCATTTGCCTATAACCTGCACATATCCTCCTCTATACTTTAAGTCATTCCAGATGACTTATAATACCTACTACAATGTAAATGCTATGTAAATAGTTGTTATACTCTATTGTTTAGGGGCTAAGGACAAGGAAAATATATTTTCACATTTAGTACAGATACAATTTGTAATGAATAATTTCAATCTCCAGTTGGTTGACTGTAGACACAGAACATGCAGAGGACCAGTTTCATATTAAATTTTTTTTATATTCTTTGGTGTTCTTTGAGAGGGGCATCCAATTATAGATGTTTGATCTCCTGTATCTTCCATGGTCTTCATTTTATCTCCTATTCTTTTGACTCATTTTTATTTTTCTTTGCTTGTGTTTGAGAAGTCTATCCTCCCAGGCTTCCACTGTGATTTCAACAGTGTCAGTCTTTCTTTCCACATGGACTTAGTTTCTGTGATGAATTCACAAACTTCTTCTACTTCTTTCCTTTGTTTTACTAAGTTTCATCTCCCTCTGTTGCTTCACTGTATCTTCCTTGAGGTCTTGTGTCTTAGCTGTATGTTCTTGTTTTATTGAGGTTATTGACTAATTCGTTTTTAGAATTGATGGCAAAAGTTTGATCACATTTTTTTACCTTTTCCTTAGTAATCTCTTGCTGGTGGTTGCTTTAAACCAATCATTTGTTTTCTGTGTCCTTTTGTTACTGTCCTATTACAGTATTCTTACCTAGATCCAGCGCTGGTTCTCTCAAAATTTTAAGGGGACCAACCTGTGTGGTAGGGAGAGGCAGGACAGTGTGGTGAGGTGACAAGACGTTTGCCTGGTTTAGGGTAAGATTTATCAGAATGTAATTTTATGTGTATCAGTGAGTTCATTTTCATTTGGAAACAGCTCATGTATTTTAAATTTGTATAAAATACATGAGCTTATTTTCTCATGGTGAGAATATTAAGAAAACAAACCTTGAGTCTGCATAACTACAGTCCTCACTCTTATTGGAAACAGCACGACCAGCCATATATGTTATACATACTAATTTATGTGTCTTACTATTTTGTACATATATCTATACAAATAAACATATGCCATAGGATGCCTACATTTTACTGTATTTTATATAAATGTTAGGAATAACAATATAACAATATTATACTATGCTATATTTGTTATTTTTAAAAACATAATACATCTTGGAGATCATACATGTTATTATATACAGTTCTACTACCTTTTTCTTTAAATTGCTGGGTAGTTTATATAACTACTCCCTTGTTAGATATTCAGGTTGTTATCAGATGTTCACTACTTGTTCACTACTTGCTATTAGATGTTCACTACTATGTTATGTTATACATACAATAAATTGTATGTATACATTTGCATGCAAAACCCCTCAACAAACTAGTAGCAAACTTAATTCACCAGCAGAGAAAAAGAATTATGTATGATTGATCTCAGGAATGGAAGGTTGGTTTAACATATGAAAATCAATCAATGTAATCCACTGTATTAAGGGACAAAACCCATATGATGAGCTCATGTAAAAAAATGACAAAATTCAACACCATGACATAAAAAAGCAAACAAACTAGAACTAGGAGGGGATAGCCTCATCCTAATAAAGAGCACCTAAAAAGTACCACAGCTGGTATCACACTTAACAGAGAGATACTGAATGCTTTGTCCTCATGACCATAAACAAGAAAAAGATGTCTTGCTCCTTCTGTTTAACACTGTCTTGAAATTGCTCTCTTGAAAAATTAAGCAAGAAAATAAATAAAAGACATACAGAATGGAAAAAGAAAATAAAATTATTTTTGCAGATGCCAACATCTTATATACAGAAAATCCTGAGGAATATGATAACTACTGGGACAGATTCCAAAGGCCAATATATAAAAGTCAATTTGACTTATATACATTATTAGTCATTAGGAGTGAAGCGTTGGGAAATGAAATTAAGAAAACAATTTGACTTAACATCAAAAAGAATTAAAAACTCAGGAATAAATTTAGGGAAAGATCTTCAAGATTTGTTCACTGAAGACTATAACACATTGTGAGATATTAAGGAAGATCGAAGTAAGTGGAAAGACATCTTATGTTCATGGATCAGAAGGGTAACAGGAATAATTCTCAAATTGTTTCACGGATTTAATGTAATCTCTATCAAAATCCCAACTCTGTAGTTGGTTTGTTTGCTGTTTCCAAGATTTAGCTATTACAAATTTTGCTGCTATAAACATGGGTAAGCATAGATCGCTGTGCTATGATGCTTTTAATTCCTTTGGAAGATACCAAGAATGGGAGCAGCTGGGTCAAATGGAACCTCTAGGTGCAGTTTTTGAGGAATCTCCACTGATTTCCACAGTGGTTGCATGAGTCTACACCCCCACCAGCAGTGGGAAAGGATTCCTTTTTTCCTACAGCCCCGCCAGCGTGTGTTCTTGGTTGATTTCTTGATGGCTGGATGTTTTCTTAACAGCATCTTCTTCTTGTCTTATGGATACAATCGCATCTTAACTCTTTCCGATAAAAATGATCCTTTGTAGAAACAAATGTTTATTAGAAATTTTGAAATTCTATAACATCTTCTTTGGGCCATGGATCAGTTTTAGTTTTCTATTTCCCATTTGTGTTGCAGGCTCTCTTTTCAGGAAAAAGCCAAGGACAAGCCGACTGTGCAGATAGATGGGTGAGGTCTGCTGAGTGTCAGGACTGGCCTTAACTTGGTGGTACAGGGAGCTCTTGTTACATGTTGGCAACCAAAACGCCAGAAGGCAGGAAGATTGCTATAGCCCTAACTTCAACTTCCAAGGCTCTCTCTGGAAACATGGTAGGAATATATTTCCTTGGCTCTTTGAACCTGTACGACCATGTGATTCACTGTGAACAGTAATATATGAGTCCATGTGTCACTTTGAGGTAGGAGTTTTAATAGCTTCAGGGCCTGGTTTGACATACTTCCTTTTTCCTGTCACGCTGACCGTGGCACTGCGTGACAGAGTCTCTGCCAGCCTAGGATCATGAGTGACCACTACATGCTGATCCTCCTGCCAATGCTAGAGGGTAGAAAACAAGATCAAGAAATAAATCTGTGAAAGGCCACCAAGACCCGCAGGGTCTTTACACAGTGTTTTATTTCTTTGTCTATTGCTAAAAAACCAAGCACGCAGATTCTGATTCACCTATATATGAACTCCCACCTGAGATATCTTTGCTCTTCTTAGACCTCTTAAACTTTTCCTCTGCTTTCATTTCCAGCTGACTTTTGGAAAGATGAGGAAGTAAGCATTTGTTCAATCAGCCATCTTTGGCCAGAAAATTTACCAGTTCAGTTTTGACAGCAAACTCCTTGGCATTGCTACTATAGATTCAGCCCCAGATGTTTCAAGTAAATGTTCTACTAGATGACTAGAGAGACTTCACAAATGTAAACACAGTCCAGTCTGAGGGCAGCAGTTGCCTAACTTTTCTACCCTCATCTGTCCTAGCCCGAGGCAAGACGACTTTAACCCACTGTGTGGTCCTCTAAGCGTGATCCCTTTCAAATGCATCTAAATTGGGAACTGCAACATTGCCTTACAGGTGGCCTGCCCTCAGTCCCTGCACCAGAGTTGCTATAAGGGCTTTTAATTAAATTTATTTTTGCTCTAGGAATGCTTCCCTACTTTAAAATTTTGGCAAAACAACAACTCTAAGATAACAGCATGGGTTTTACGCCACAAATATCTCCTAGAGAAATCAATTCTTTCTGGGGAATTTGAAAAATTATTGGATTCCAGGCATCTAAAACAGGAAAGCATCCTAAACTGAAACAAAATTGTTCAGGGTCAAAGAAATTCATGTTTTTTTCCAGAGGAATTTGCATTTTAACTGCCTAACACACCTGGGATCAGGATCTACTTGTGGAGGTGAATTATCTTCTGAAAGGAGCCACTGTGGTGTAGAATCTTCCTTCCACCTTGTGACAAACAAATCTGAGCATTAGCCCCCACCAGTCTGCACAATCTGAGGCAACAGCTGGAGCTGCTAAGGTCCTGATTCATTAATTTTCCACATTTGAGAGCAGGTACATTTGCAGCAGTGCATGGTCAACACGTTTATTTTTAAGCTTAACTCTGGCACACGTTGCAACACTGAAATGACATCTGTTTTCTGTCTTCTTCTCACAGGCCTGGGGAGGAGATGCTGAACAGCGCAAAGCTCAGGGCAGGCGTGTGACCCAAGCAGGGCTCATCCTTAGGTGACCTCTCAGGGCAGCGCTGTCACGTGGTGCCTCTGCTAAGCTCTCCTTTTATGATGAGTTTCTTTCTCTTGATACAGATAGAATCAGTTAAAGAGAAAGTCCCTGAAAGGAAACATTGCCCTCTGTTCTCGAAACAATGAAACTGCCTCAAACTCACTGTCCCCCAGGGCATACTCTATCCCAGGGCTCAGAGCTCACACTAGGTTTACCTGAAAAGCAACCAGGCAAGGAAAGCGTCCCATCACCAAGTCCCAAGCACCTTGTCACTTCTCAGCCCAGATGCCCTACTATGTAGATACTAGACACGCTCACATTGAATCATGCATGAAATAGAACTAACCAAGAATTTACTTTAAGAATTTACAAGACAGGTTCTCATTTTAGGCAAGGGGGCAAGACCTTATCTTGGAGTCCACTGGAGTCTTAAATCAAGAAACAGAAGTCCAGTAAGAGGGACATGATTTGATTCCACGAGGCAGTCATGGGAAGAATGGGTAGAACTCAATGCCTTTGCCATTGTTCTAGGAGAACGTGACATTTTCGCCTTAAGGGCTAGCTGTCAGGAGGAACTTTCTAGTGATGCTGACCTTTAACCTATTTTAAATCTACTAGGATGTGATGACATTTCCCTGTGAAATTAGTTAACCAAAATTTCCCCAAAGATTTGCTTTTAGATGATTGGTGGTCATATTTTTTCTCGTGCTTTCAACAGCATTAACTGCATTTGGAAGAAAATCATTGACATTATATATTAGCATGATAAGGCACAAGGAAAATCCTGGCTAGGTATACTAGCACTCTTCTCCCAGGTTGCATAAAACTTACGGAAAAAAAAAAAACAGTATTTTTTCTCTGCAAATAAATCATCAGATATTCAGAAAGGCTTTTGTGTAAGTTTATGTCTTTTGCTTTTTTAAAAAGTTGCTTATGAGAGCACAGATGCTCCTGGACTTATGATTGGGTCAGGTCCTGAAAACTCATCATAAATTGAAAATATTTTAAGTCAAAAGTGCTGTCAGCTACTGAACACATGGCGTAGCATACAGCACACTGTAGAGCACGGCTTGTTTTCCATCATGAGCACAGAGTGGTTGACAGAGAATCAGATTGCATATTTCTAGCCCAGGAAAAGATCAGGCAAAGTTTATAGTGGATTCTGCTAGATGTGTATTGTTTCAGTGTCATCATTCACTTGAAAAGTCATGAGTCAAACCACTGTAAGTTGTGGTCATTTTTGTCTTCACTTATCGCTAAAGGTCGCTCCTGGGCCTGAGTAAAAAGAACTCATTGCTTGAGAAGCCTATAATGATAGACCATAGTTTAGTTCACTCCCTGGAACGCAACTCCAGTGTGCATAGGTCAAATCAAGGTCACTGCCTTTCCCTCCAGCATGAAGACCAGGCAGGTTTTACTAAGTGCCCCTCTGCCAAAGGGAAATCCTGTCCTCTGCTATGGAAACTTCCCCCCACAGGAAGTTATCAACTGAGGCTAAACTCTCTGGCATGCCTTAGCTTTTTCTGCCTAAGTGCCAGGTATGGTTGAAGACAAAAACCAAACCTTGGCATGCTAGGGCATGTTTCTATCCAGCCTCTTGATCCCAAGACTCTTTATCTTTTTTTATATTTAAAATCGGTTTTATTCTGCAGTTTTCAGCAATCAATCTTGAACATTAATTACATATAAACAATAAATGGACCTTGTGCTTATTCATGGCTTCATGCATGACTCATTCCCATTGATTCTATTCAGAGAACATTCAGGCACGTAAGTGACAAAGTGCCCCACACCAAGCATGTCACCAAGGGGGCCACATGTAACAGCCGAACATCTTACATGAGAAACACTTGGGAATCGCCTTTGCCATCACACATGTGGACACCTTCGTACAAAGACTGTTCTTGACTAAGAAAAAGAAATATGTTGGAATTGAGTTAGATGTACATTTTAGGAACAGATATTGTCATTCTTAACTGGAGCAGAAAGAAGCCTCATGACATGTTTGCATCAGACATCCATGAACTTTCCCACAGAACAACTGTACCCCATACCAGAGACAGTATGGAGCTAAGAAATGGCCGGCTCCGAAACTAATGACTGAATAAACATGTGACACATGAATCTGTCCACTTGCTACTGTTTGAATAACAAAGTACAAAGAGATGCAGAGCCTACAGGGCATCCTAGTTGGTTCTTGGTAGGGACATTAGTCCAGGTGTGGCCTAGATGTCCATGAGTACCGGCCACATTGCCATTACCAAGGAACAGGATACAATACAAAGAATGTTGAAATTACAATTTAATGAGGGGGAAAGTAAATCAGGAACTTTCAACCTACTATGTTCAAATAGCCCAGCTATTTTTGCCCACCCCAAGGCTTGAGCATTTCCTAAGCCCATCCATCAGAAAACCAGGCTGAACAGACTCCTTCTAAAGCCAAGCACCTTATCCATTTAGAATTGGGAGGCCACAGCCTGGAGGTTAACAGACACTTTATACTCAGGACACCATTTCCCCACATGCTACACTGGGGTGTCTCCTGCCCCAGGGTGGGAAATCCTGGGCTTTCTGCTTAGCTGTGGCTGTGACACGCACCCTGTGTGGTTTTGCTCTAGATTCTCAGTTCATAAACTTCGGTAAGAGGACCCCGGAGAGTTCAGGCAGGGGTCAGGGCTTCACACAACTGGGCAAATAGCCTGCACTTGATTCTGTTTTATCTCTGTGGTATGGTATTTCTCTTTGATAGTGACCCTGCAGGGTGATAAGATATTCCTCCTTCCCTCATTCCTTGGAGCTTGGCACAGATGAAAGTTGCCTTCCTATCTGTACTGACAGGATTATCACAGCCACTCAGCTGGGTCACTCAGATGTCAAATGACCAGGGTTTTTTTTTAGGATTTTTACAGTGAGTCTCCTAAGAATGTTCTTTTCTCTTTTAGCCTTCATGTACTTCCCTGACTGGGTCACTAGTTGATTTCATCTGTCCTTGATGGCTTGAGGTCACCTTGTGTGTCTGCGGGCCTAGACGAGGTGCCACACCAGAATATGGCACCCCAGAACACCTCCACTGAGCTTCAACTATGCCACACTCACAGGGACTCAAGTTGGGTGCTTGGGGGTCTTCACATCCACTGTGATGGACATGTGACAGCTACCTTCCATTTCTGTGTACCTCGTGTCTAAAATAGACCTGTTTGAATACACGTTTGCTAGGGGAATGGACGTGTGGGTGACCCTTTGCCAGTCCCTCTATGTGCATCCTAGGGTGTCAGGCCCTGATTATAGGTTTGTGTTTAGTTCTGTTCCATTAGATAGGCAGCCAGCAATGCACCCACCTGGGAACAAACGCTATGCACAGATTTCCGCCAAGCAGAATCCACGCTGGTACAGCTCTATGCTCATAGGCTCCAATGGTGAGCATTTGAAAATAGCCTTATGCTTTAGAATGAACATCTGATATTTAGCTACCACTAGGAATTTAAGAACACTTACAACATGTGCCTCTGTTTCTCCAAAGGAAGTTTCTACAGCTTTTGTGCTTCCAAAGTTAGAGGGAAGCGTACTATTAAACTCTAAGTCAGGGTTGGGGCAGTGGTTAGCCCAAGAAAACTTCCCACAGGATGTGTCCTTCCATGAGGGACCCTCTGTCAGGGCCACACAGGTCTGACCTTGCCAGGGAGAAGGCTATGCCTTCACATAGAGGACGCCCAGCACAGGGTGGATGGAGAGAGAGGAGAAAGGATGTTACTGTGGATAGGGGAATGATCTGCCTAGGCCAAAAGGCCAGCAAGCAGATCACAGTTTTGGAATAGAGAGGATGCTTTTGCTCCTAATGTGGGGTGTGGTAAGTAAGTGAGCTGCTTGGGTGCATGCAGTGGAGGTTTTTAAAGGTGTATGGCAGAACCTTCAGTGTTCAACTGAACTGTCTCGGGGCAGGGGTGGATATGGCTATGTTTAACCTGCCTGCCATAGAGTGGCACCATTGTAGCAGGTCCGCTTATTGGAGGTTGGTACAACATTCAATTTAAATGAAGAGTTCTAATGCTTCTGTTTTTTTTTTTTTTTTAAAAAAAAAAAGGAATTGGTAACCCCTCAGAAAATGCAGAGGTTTTGTTCCAAACTGCTGGCATAGCTCCAGTAGAAAAGGTCAAAGTCACAAGGCCAACCCAGAAGCTGGGGTACTCTCACTGACCCCTTTAATAAGCATCATCCACAGATGCTATTGGCTGTCACAAACTGGTGTCCTCCAGGGTAGTGGATCCGAAAACCACCTGTCACTTCTAAACAAAGCAGCCTGCAGCGGCAAAGCTGGCGCTAGCAGAAAGACTAAGAAATCTCACCGAGTGAATGCTGGTTTACCTCTGTGGTGATGCTGTTCGGAGAGGTCCAGGTTTGGAACCAGGATCCTTGGTTGCCCTGAGGTCCCACCCAGAGACAGAGGCGTCTGATGCTTTCTCATGCACATTTCATAGATGCATGCAAATGCTACCCTACATTTACCAACAGAAAATTTGGAAACAGAGAAAACCACACCTACCAACAAGTAAAAATGATGTGGCAGTGCCTTTGCCACGTCCTCTGACCATAAAAAAATTGCCTGACAGGAAGGTGACATGGAGCAAGCTGGGTGCTGCTGATTCGTGGACACTGGGACTAAGCGGCTCAGCCTCAGGAGCTGTTTCCTTGCATAGCAAAGGAATCACTTCTAGGAATTTAAAGACATCATTCCTCCCTTCCTTTCAGAAATGAAATGAAATGGTATCTCACCAATCCATTATTATCTGGACCTTAAATAAGAAAGGCAGGGATGTATGAAACCCTTAGCTCTTGGGCCAAGGAGGCACTCACTGCCCATTCAGTACTAACAACAGCCCTGGCCCCCGTACTCACCAGTCCCCCGGGAGTGGCTGAAGTCACCTTTCACCACGCGGCAAGTCTTGCCATCCCCATTGCAGACGCCACACCGGTCTTCCTTGGCCGCAGACCCAATGATGCCATCACAGCCAATTTTCTAGAAACCAGAGGGCTGCATTATTTTAAGGGTCAGAGGGTTTTTAAAGCAGATGCCCTGAAGAGGTGATTCTCATTAGGCCCAGCAGGGACCGTGCCTGGGCCACCAATACTTCAGAGGTCTAAGAAAGTATTTTAATTCTTTTAAAGTCAGAAGAGACAAAGAAATAAACAGAAGCCAGCCAGGATTATATTTTGTCTCTATACTCACATTGTTCTAAAATATGTATTTCTACCAAGTGCTTTGGAGGAAAGGGACCCGGAAAAGTTCTGAAGCCCTGGCTCCACGTGAGGGCAGCTGAGGCAGACATGCTGGTTAAGAAGTAAAGCTGGCTCCCGTGCACCACCTGGTGTGGCCACAATTTCACATAATCAGTGTTCGCTTTGGGGCCACGTGGGTCAGCCAGTCTTGGTAGAACAGCCAACCGTCTAAACCTACAGAAGACACTACACTGGTGTCCGCTGAGAAGGGCAGGCCCAGAGCCCGTGGAAGAAGAGCCAGATCTGGGCCCCTAGTCTGCTCTCAGGAGACCTGCTCAGCAAAACGTCCACAGTGCTCAAACCTCAGTAAGTGATTTCTGGAATCAGAGGAAGGCAACCTCCACCCTTGGTGGGTCTAGGATGCAAGCTGTAGATTCACGAGAAGTAGAAAATGGCAATTCTTGCTTTTTTTCTAAAAAACACAAAAACACACACACACACACTCATCATGTGTGTGCATTGAGGAGAATTGGATAATCTGCAAAGTAACCTAAGTTTATGTTAGATAAAGACTGGGTGTTTATTCACTCAATTGCTTTCAGTGTCCCTCTTCACTTTCGTGTGTTAAGGCAAATACTCCCAGAATAAGAAAAGCCCTGCACCCCAGCTACATATTGGTGCTTCAGGTCATAAAGGAAATCAGGATCCCAGGTTGGGGCAGATTAGCTCTTTCTGAGCTACTTAGAGAGGAACAGGCTGTATGCTGCCCTCCTCACTCCTACTCCCACCTGCGGGATGAATTGATGATACTAGATGATGCCAGATGAATAGCAGATCCCTGGAGGCAGATGCCAAGCCCAGGATCTGCAGCGGAATGAGAACCTTCTGCTTCATCACGGTGGCCATACTCCAACTGGATGGGCACCAGACTCACTGGAAAGGCTGTTAAAACACGGATTGCTAGATTCCACCCTGGAGTTTCTGACCCAGTAGAGCAGGGTAGGCTTGAGACTGCATTTCTAACATTTCCCAGGTGATGTTGACAATGTTGCCCTGGGACCACCTTACAAACACCATTACACTAGTGTTTCCTAATTCAAATGGTCAGATGAGTGGATTTCCTATTCAAAATCCCAGGGCCTCATCCTTAGATGTTTTATGCCTTTGGGAAAAAAACTAACGGAAAATTACTATTGTGTGCCCCCAAAGGGCAGCATAATTGGATATATTTCAGTAAAGACTAAGATGTGCTAAGAGCTGAGCTAGTTTAATCTACAAATCATCATTACAAACACTAAAAAAGGCAGCACGTGAAAAAAGGATCACACTTGTTCATGGTACAAGAACAGGTAAAGGGCAACGTTGGAGGTTTAAGTGGTCCTATGCCAGGTAAGGAACTAACACATCAGAGTGGGTTTTGTGGCAGCCGAAGAGTTAGGTGACACTTTAAGACACAGATGAAACATGTACTAATAAAAAATGGAAGACAGAGATGTGATTGGCAGTCAACTGTGACACCATGCTGGGGCAGATCACCCCAATGGGACCTGGGGGACACTGGCTGTGCTAGACATCTGGCCCTCCTAGCTGTTGCTTGGAAGTTGCTCGGTATAAGATTATTCAGGTTTAGCATACGAAGTGGCCAAGAATAGAAATCCTGCTCAAAACAGAGAGTGTAGTAAATGTGCCAGTGCTAAGCCTGGGGACTGTGTGTGTGCCGCTTTGTGCTCTAGTTCAGAGCTCCACCGTCATAGTCTCCAGGCTGGAAGCCAGCCACAGGGTGAGCACCACCACAGCTGCCCCTTGCCCTAGCTCTGCATGTCACTGGGACCTTCCCCTTGGGCTTTCCCGCCTCTCTCAGGTACTCACCGTTCTAGATCTTTCCTACATAGGCTTCTTTTTATTTCTAACACACACCTCTGCTCTGTCACTGGGAGTCTCTGACTTTATGCCTGGCTTGTCTTACACCTCAGTTAGGATTTCATTAAACAACTTCTACATACTCTATCTCACTTGGTCTGGACAGCTTCTCCCAGCTCTAACACAGGGCGTCTTAGGTGTCAAACTCTCCCCTACTATCACGTTGTCCTACAGAAGGTCCCACCGTGTGTACTGATATCTGGCATGTGAATGTGTACAACAAAGATTTGATGCATCAATAAACCAAATTCCACTCTGTGCTTTCTGATATATCTAAATTCAGTCTCTTATCAGCTCTTAATCATGCCTCTGTGCCTAGCAGTTAGGGTCCCCTGTACGAATTATCTTCCTAACAGATCCTTAGTACACAGAACACTGTGTCTTATAATCTTTGCATTCCTGTCCCCCTACCCACATACACAATGGCTGGTGGGGTGCTGAGACATAGTACCTCTTCAATAAATGCGTTCAAATGAAGCCTTGTCCCCAAGGTAAGCCCTGAATAAAACTTGGAGTTAGAGACCTTGTTTCTCAAAAAGGGATCCCTGCCTTTTTTCTTCTGGACACCCAGACATCAATTCCTCTTCTAACCTGAGGACATTTAGTTCTCTCATACTTGGATGGGGATTTTTTTCTTGTACAGGTTTTTTTTTAAGTTTATCATACTTCAGCTTATTAGTGCTGTTAATTTATAAACAAGATGACAGATATAGATACAGATGGATACATATGGATATATGCTTTTTCCATGATGTGAGTTCACTTTCAATCTTCCATAATATCTACTCACACATCTTCACACTGAAAATGTAGCACTGTCAAGCTTTAGTCGATCGGAGTGGATTAATCCTTTTATCACCATTATTTTTACGTCGCTGCCAGAAGGCTTCTTGAGATTTGCTTTGGATTATGCTGCTTCCCTCTCACTTCTTTTGCACATAGGAGGGGCAACGGAAACATATGAATGTAAATTTAAACAATTACAGTAAAAGACACTGTGCCATTAATCTCACTTAAATACTCCCTCTTGCTTCAAACACACCAATCCCCTCATTCTTGCCACTTTCCAAAGCAGTTCTGAAAACTCGTTTTCCTAAGTGTCTTTAGGAAGTGTGATCAAAGAGAACGCTGCTGTGGAGCACCATGTAAAGACAGGCTCGTAAAGGCATCCGTGCGTCCCCATCCTCCTCATTCACGGGGACCAGTGGCTCTTTCTCAAAGTCAAAATAACCTTGAAAGGTAAACATTCTGAATCAACTCAGGAAACTGAGGCAGCCAGAACACCACAATTGAAGACCCTCATGAAGGAGGACATCCAGAACTACTCTGGAAAGTGGCAAGAATGGGGGATAAACGTGTTTGAAGCAAGCAGGAGGATCTTAAGGGAGATTAAACGCAGTGTGTCTTACTGTAAAATAAACCTTTTTAAAAATTAAGCATGTACTGTATTTTTAGATCACATCTCCTATCTGGGAGCACAGGTGGAATAAATCCAGAGCCATCAGGACGTGGTGAGAGTGGAACACTGGGCTGAATGGCAAGGCCTGGAGCATGCTGGGTAGGCAGTCTACCACTACTCTATCCCTCTGGCACAGTACTTGCTCTCTTGAAATTAGTAGCTGACTTTACCTCCTGCCTCATCCTATCTGCTGGCTGGAGGGAGACACTGACTTCTTTGGGTCTTAACTGAATACAGATTTGAGCCAGCTGCACAGCTGTCAGGCCAGGATTTATTTGACTCCTGGTAATTTCCACCATGGCCTATAATGCTCCTCTTCCTCTATCTTGACTTCATCCTTGTTTTGCTAAACTATGTGTAATTTCTCCAGAATGAATACATGGAAAATCAAATTTCCAAGTTCTTCCACATCTCAAAATGACTTTATTTTGCCTATGTGCTTGACTAATACCATGGCTTTATGCAGAATTCTATAATTGCGTCAATTTTCTGCTAGGCTCAGTTTTCCTAATTATTTTTCTTAGTCTTTCCTGCTCATGCTGCTGATTTTCTTCAAACAGCTGATGAGATCTGGTTGCTCACTCATACTGGGGAATGAGGAACTGCAAGGCCAGTGGAAGGAGATCGACAATTGATGGTGGACCGTGTGGTACGATACATTTCCTGTCCGGATGAGTGGGAGGGAAGCTGGAATCTACCCTAAACCTAGAAAGGTAAGTGCCTCAAGCATGAAAGCCATACTCCCAGTTCCGGTTTCTTGTGAACCATGTGCCTCACACTTTGGAAGGGAGCCCACTCACATTTTCCCCAGCAGCCCACCTGACCAGGCAAGCAGGACTGGGCACAGTCAACGACGCTGTTTGTTGCCCTTGGCTCATCTCGTTGTTTTTAGGCAACTCCTCCCTTCCAACCTCCATTCCCAAGTCTAGGACTCTCAGGCTGAGCTTTCTGTTTAGCTGTGACTCTCCATTTGTTCCAGCTCTGAGCTCTCCCTTTGTTCCTTCAATGACATCTCTATGTATTAGCTGTCCAAAGACAGGTGGAGTACTTCTCTGGTCCGTTGTTATGGCTTCTGCTATACTGCCTTTACCACGGAGGCTTAGAGGGGTGCTGTCCACAAAGGTCTGGCACCCACAGCCACACACTGTGAAGTCAGCTGCGCGGTCACAGTGTGGCAAAAGCAGCAAAGGAGGGCGCCGGTGAAAGCAGGCCCAAGCATCAATGCCTGGTGTGTTGTTCTGCCTTGTTGCTATCTGTTCTCCACAAAGAGTTACTCTAAGGCCAGAGTCTCTTACAATTCTTCATTCTACCAGTGATTCTGCTCACCTTTCCACACAAAGTGAGAGGTCAATTAATTCTTGACACCTAAAATGGCCCAGGAAAGTGAGCTCCAGATTCCAGAACCACTCTAGTCCCTGCAGGTAAAGCACCCACTCATACATCCACTCGTTTAAGATTCTTTTTTCAGAATGAAAGCAAAGGCTCCCATGTGGTCCAGCTCTTATGGAAAAACATAGACACCTCTCCTGAAGAGACATACAGGCCCTAAATACGTTTCACTTTGGTGTCACAGAGGCTAGGTTATGCACACAAATTATGGCCTTAAGGAAGTAAGACCCTATTCAACGGCTACCAGTGTGCATAAACTAACAAAGCATTAAAAAAATCCAAGCATATCTGGACCTCAGGTATATTTGGACCTGGCCACTGTCGACTGTTAAATCTACGTGTCACTGTGACTCACTCACTGTATGTCAGTAGCTCCAGAAGCCAGTTGCCTATTAAAGACCTATGACCTTGGCTTCTCTGCTTCTGGAGGCCGAGAGTAGGAATCATTAATGATTGGACTCTTAATTTATAGGGGCTTGCTGAAAAACACACAATGTTTGTCGTTCTTCCCCTTCAATTCCCTCCCTCTTTTATGAGTGCTGTTAAGTTTAATTTCAGCATGTTAAGCAATTTGTGACTCACAGAAAGAAATTTAACTCAGTCCTCACAAAATGGAATAAAATGATATTTCCATGTTTCATGTTATGGTTTGAATCAGCCTGCTATTTGCAGCTTGGTGGAATCTACTCAAACTGCCGTGTAGGAGCCTCTTCTACCAATTAGTTACTATGTTTCCTAAAATTTCCCAGTGTTCTTCTGCTACCCCAAAATAGCAAAATTTATAGCTGAAGGAAAAAGGAAAGGCTTACCGTAAGTATGCCATGGTGATATTTCTACAACTGCTGTCTTACATGCAATGTGGATGATTCCTACTTTTTAACCATTGCAGTCAATTATATCAGTGAAGAGATGCAGATTCTCTCCCCACTATACATGAGACTTTTAAAAAATTACGATTGCTGTTATTTTCTAACCAGTTTTCCCTGATTTACGCATTCACAAGCACCACAGGAATCTAGAACATTCTATTTGACAGTTATTGAATGTGGCATACTGTATTTGTAGCACTTGATTTACAAAGCTTATGTAAGGATGTTCAGTTGGGGCTTCATGAGATTTAGGAATCAGCTAAGTTTAATCTTCAGGGTCTCTCTGAGGAAAGAATAATGTTTGAATAATGGCAGATGGTCTTTAACTTCCTCCAGAAGTTGTTTCTGAGGGTTTCAACCTTGTGAAGTGCCTGCAGGTGGGGCTGCTGCCACCTAGTGGCAGGGCAGCTTTTCTGCTAGGACAGATGGGCTGCCTGGAGGCAGCAGGTCACCAAGGGGCACCCACCCAGGGGAGAAGGCCAAAGTGTGTCCTCCTCATTGGCCAGGTGAGGCCCCTGAGAAGTGTGAGACCACCACAGAGCACTGCGAAAGGAGTCACTGCCTGCACCGCTGTGCTCCTGACTCTGCTTGGTTAGTGCAGGCACCGAGGACAGCGATAGAGACACAGGAGACAGACTGGACGTGGTCTGTGGAGGTGGAGTGGTGTCGGAATGGGAAGGCATGTGCCTCAATGTCCCTGCCATCACGTCAGCAATGGACTGAATAAAGTTTGTGCTCCCTCCAAATTTGTACGGTAAACTCTGAATCCCAAAGGTATCTGGAAGAGGGGCCTTTGGAGGTGATTAGTGCCTTTATAAGATGCAAAGGGCTCTCCACCACAGGAGGACACCACAACAAATCAGCAGTCTGCAACCTGGGAGAAGACCCTTTCTAGAGCCATGTTGGCATCTTAACCTGGGGCTTCCGGACCCCAGAACACTGAGAAGCGAAGGCATGAACCATCCAGTCTATAGCATGTTATAGCAGCCGGACTGATGAAGACACACCCATGTGCAGAGCAGGGGCAGGTTCCATGATGCCAAAAGTCCACAGACTTAAGACTACTCAGCTTAAGACCTGAGTGGCATCTTGACCTTGTTCCATCAGCTAAAGAACTTACAGTTATTTAGTCACGATGCAGGAAAGTCTTCCTAGTTAAAATGCTGGAATCGAATCCAAGGTCACGGAGATGCCCATTGGCACACGGCAGTAGGAGCTGAAATCATGTCTGGAAGAAACACCCTCCCCCATTGGCTGGAGAATTTCAGTGTTCTTAGAAATACCTCCCTGCTGGCAAGAACACCGCAGAAGGTGCTGGCAAAGGGCAAGTGGTGGCCCAGCTGGTATTGCGCTAAAGGGCACAAGAGCTCTGACTTGGGAAACTGTTAGCAAAAGAATGTAGGTCACTGAGATGCAACACACATGAGCATACAAGATGGCCCGGGCAAGTGCGCAATTTAGGAAGGAAACAAATCCCACACTGGGCCTGCCAGCAGGTTTACAGAGAACTGTCAGCAATGCCTCATTTCAGTAATAGTGATAAGGGCTTTGTTCACACCGCCCCAGGGCCAGCGCCTGCACATTCTTTGCCTGAGGAAGCAGCCTTGAGGACAGAGCTTGAGCACACACTGCTGCCTCCTTCCCTGGGAGCTTGCCTTGCCAAGACTCTCAGGCACCAAGCATTTATCACCCACACTTACCCGTTTTTGATAACAAAGCCAGGCAGTGCCAAAGGAGCCTGGGTTTCGTCAAGCTTTGCCCTGAAAAATCCCAGCTTGGGGCTGGCTTGGGACTTTGCAGGGAAACTGCTGCAGAGACCATCCTAGACTTCACTCTTGCAGCTATGCTTCTCCCTTCTGTTCTGTCACTCACTCACCAAAATACTGATGCCTACGCACTGTGCTAGGCACTAGGGAAGCAAAGAGAATAACGCAGGTCTGCTGCTTGCAGTTGACTGAAGCTCAGCAGCCTCCACACCTTCACCAACAAATGCGGATTGAAGTCTCTTCCCCACAACCCCAGAGATTCCCATTTTTTCAAATGTTTGTAAGTTTTCCCAGAAACCAAGGGTTGAAGATGGGTGTTAGCTTTGGAGGAGGTGGAGACTGAAGCAACAAGGGCCACCTGGACCCTGAAAAGCACTTTGTTCTTTTCCTAATAAAATCAGAAGGCGCCTCAGGGGCCCTCAGGTGGACGACTTCTGGATGAGATTAACACAGGGGTTGGTCAGGGAGGTCACACTAGGATGCGTGAAAACCGGAAGAAGGACCTTTATCCATGCTGGTGTGTGTGTGACTGGAGCATTTTCCTTCCTACGCTGAATGACTGGCAATTCTGTGCTGCCATCTCCATGGGGAAGACAGGCTCCTGGGGGTGCTGTGGTCAGAATATTTGTGTCCTCCCAACTCCCATGTTGAGGTTCTCATTCCCTGGGTGCCAGTGATAGGAGGCAGGCCCTTTGGGTCATGATTAGGTCTGATGGCTGAACCTTCACGGACAAGATTACAGCCTCATACAAGAGGCCTCAGAGAGCTCCCTGACCCCTTCCATGATGTGAGAGCAGAACAAGAAGGTGCCATCTCTGGGAAGGAGCCCTCATCAAACATGGAATCTGAGGGCAACTTCACCTTGCACTCTGCCGCCTTCAAAACTGTGAGTAATCAGATTCTGCTGGTTATTACAATCCAGCTGGCCCACAGCATTTTGTTACAGCAGCCCTGATGGACCCAGCCACTGGGGGTCTCTTTCACGCTCACACTGATTGGAGTCATCAGGAGATGGCACCTGCTGTGGAGAAGAGGCACCACCTAAGTCCTGCCCCATCAGACGCTGAAAACTCGAGGTCTCTTAACCCGTTCCAGGTGCTAGCACATCACAAGATGCTTATTCTGATGGAAAAACAGGCAGCACAGGTGACCTCTGCCTCGCTGGGGTCACTGTCTTGTGCTGGGAGGGAGGCACAGGCTGGCAGTGGCTATTGGCTCTGGCAGACTTCAACCAAGTGGAGGATGCACTTTCTTCTTTCCTCCCTCCCTCCTCTCTTTTTACCTGCTTAAACGACATTCATGAGTGCTCTAACAAGTCACGGACACCCAATATCAAGACAGGTTTAGGGACTCTATTATTCCATCAGGTGGAATGTTCCAGAAAAGCCAGCCATATCTTCTACCCTGTGTAGCACTGACAAAGGCATTTACTTAGGCCTCTAAATTTTTTGCAAGTAAACAGAACACAACCTGCCCATGCATCCTCTAGTCTTTAGTCTTTATTCTAGCACCTACCTGCTCTTTTTATTGTGATGTCTAAAGGAATTTAAAAAGGTTTGAGATGATTTTGCTGCTGTTGCCTTACAGTCGCCCAGCTCCACGGAGGCCTGCAGCCGGCTGAAGGGGACAGAACCACCAGGTGCCTCCTTGAGAAAGTCTATACTCTCACCTCCTGAGACCTCACCTCCACCCCAAGCCCCTTTGACGAGTGGGAGTCCGCTTCCAAAGCTCACCAGCGATGTAAGAAAAAGTGCTCACCTGGCACCTGCCGTGCACACAGAGGTCCGTCTCATAGGGTCCGCAGGGCGTGCCATCTAGGACCCTGTCGGCCACCAGCAGCGGTGACTCCTTCCCGAGGGGTGAACAGTAGAGCTCACAAGGCTTATCTGAGGAGGGAGAGGTTGACAGATATTGAGATGGGAAAGGGGCTGTGGGCCTTGCAGGACACAGGCTCACACGGGTAATAGGCAAGCCCACAGAGGAGAGACTGGCATGAGTAAAGGTCACAGCACCCTAGCATATGTGCCTGTACACACACACACACACACACACACACACACACACACACGCCAGCATGGATAAAGGTCACAGCACCTTAGCATATATGTCCGTACACACAAACACACACACACCCAGCTCGTTTGGACTCTTAAACCAGCACCTGAGAAAAGGCTCTCAGAATCAGGCACATGAAAGTGTGCACAGGAGCGTTGTGGATTTCCTTCTCCTTTGCTCCTGCTTTGCAAAGATGCACCATTGCTTTTCCTGGAGGCGTTAAACACGCTGGGCTGGAGAAAGGGACAGCTGTGAGCTGTCCCTATACAGGCTGGCTGTGTTAAGGCTGAGCTCAGAAGCTGCCGCCATGGTGGAGGTGAGGAAGGAGGGGGTGGTGAACAAGAATGACCCAATGTGGGGAGCAGGTTCCAGGCAGTCTCCATGACAGTGGCTTTGGCTAAAAGCCTGTGTTTCCCTAACTGCTGGGAAATAGCCGCAGGGCTGATTTAAGGCATGGAGGTCCTGGAAGACGGCAAGCAGGAGCAAGGCACTAAAGGGGACATGGGGACCGCTAGGACAACTCCTAGCACCATGTCACCAGGCAGATGAAGGTCTCAGGTCCTGCTGCTGCTGGAACCATGTGAGTTTCCAGAACACAGCAAGTTCACATGCCTGTGTCTAGGCCAGTGATGGCGAACCTTTTAGAGACGGAGTGCCCAAACTACAACCCAAAACCCACTTTTGTATTGCAAAGTGCCAACAGTACAATTAAACCACAACACTGAAGTTTGTAGTTTAGAAACAGCAACTGTTACCTGATGCTCAGCTGCTGAGGCAAATTGGCTCTAGTGCCAATGGAGAGGGCTCCCTGTACTCCCTGTGGCATGAGTGCCATAGGTTTGCCACCACTGGCTTGGGCAGTTCCCTCTGCCTGGAAATCCTTCCCTGTACCTGGCTTTATAAAGACCGCTACCACCCAGGGAGCTACCATCACACCCAGACCTCTCTCTGCTCCCACCACCCCTGACAATGGATAGGACAGGGGTGTCCTATCCAAGCCTTTGGCTGATAAATTTGCAAATAACAATAGCTTGTTGTTCTGTCACTGAGCAAATCCTATATGCAAAGGAATCTCATGTAAGGCAGATCCCATTGCTAATAGAATGCAACAAGGAAGAATTTTAACTATAGGTTGAACATCCCTAACCCCCAAATCCAAAACTGAAGATGCTCTAACTTCTGAAACTTGAGTCCTGGGATGACATCAAAAGTGGGAAATTTCATACCTCACCTCATGTGATTGGTTACAGTCAAAGCATAGGAACACTAAAAATATTATGTAAATTACCTGAAGGCTATAAGGTATGTAGGAAACAAAAATGAATTTAGACTTGGGTCCTATCCCCAAGATATCTCATTGTATATGTGTTAAAACTCCCAAATTAAAAAACCTCACAATTTGACATCCTTGCAGTCCTAAGCATTCTGAACCCGTACCTGCAGACTGATGAAATCCCTTAGGGGCTAGAGGTCCAGAACCGAAGTTCACAGTAAGGGTTTTTGATCAAATGAATAGAGGACTCCCACCTCCAATCCAAATCTTGACTGTAACACCGTTAATGGGATTACATTGCAAAGGAAAACTCCAGAGAGTAGGAGAACATTATGCTGCCTGGCAGAGTCCTCGTCTCCACCACCAGCCTTCCCCAGTGGGTCCTTCCGGTGGTTGTGAGTGAGATAAGGGCAGGGTAGAGAAAGGCTTCTATAGCTGATATCGTCTTGGCATCCCGGCTGGAATCTTTATCAGAGCACATACGCTCAAGTCAGTTCTTCCGCTAGTTGTAGGGGGAAATTTTGGTCTGAAGAGTAGACCTGGATAGCTTTAGCTTCTTAGGAAAGCAGTGTAAGGGATTCCTGACACTGGTTCACGCGGTAAGCATGGCTCGAGCCACTCCCCGACACAAAGCAGCCTGTGGGCACTACCAGAGAATGATGAGTAATGCATGATTTCTGAGGCCTCAGTGGACAAGTACAGACCAAATTCCAGATGTGCAAAATGTGAGAAGTTCCATGAGGCAGGGGCGGGGGGACTGATGTGAGCTCATGGAGGGCAGGGTGTAACATGGAAGGAACGACTCATTTCCTGTGTGGTGGACTGGGGGTGAGTGTCCCTATATTTAGAAGGGCCCAAGGAAGTGTCCAGAAGAAAGACAGCTACGGAAGATGGAGACAAACTGAGATCAGCTTCCAGGGAGCTCATCTGATAAGATTACTGATGTGTTCTTTGGGGTCCTAAGAGAGTTCGTGTGAGCACCTTGGGAGCTGGTGGGGGAGATGTAGCACTGCAGCCCTCTAGTCTGAGTGGACTGGTATGCCTACTATGCGCGCTGTGCTGCCGCTAATGTCACTGTAAAGAAGTGCTCCTTCGCCAGAGTGGTTTCAAACTGTGGATTTTAATTACCCTGAGATTGAAGCACTGACTTAATACTGGGAGTAACTAGGCTTTGAGGTAATTAATTCAACAGCAGTAACAGTGATAATGATAAAAACATAAATGATGTTTATAACCTACTGCACACCAGGCAGCAAGCTACATAGTGCCTACACATCTCAGGTGCATGCTGTCATCATTCCATCATACACAGGGGACCCATGGGGTGTGCATGGTGGCCTCTGAGTGGCAGGGCCACACTCTGACCTCTTCACTCCAGCCTGGTTCTCTTTTGACCATCACTGTTTATATTCTTTGAATGGAGAACTCTTGGGCCTCAACAATACCAAGGGGCACAATGGCACTGCTGAAAACAAACCACCAGGCTTATGGGTATTTCTGGCTTCTGAGTGTATACTTTCACGAGCAGAAAGAAATGGGACGTAGGTAGAAAAATAGAAGGTGTTTTGAGCAAAGCTAAAAAGACCAGCCTGGTGAGGTAGGAAGGTTGTCTGGGCTCCCTGATGTCAGCATCAGAGAAGCGGAGGCTCTGCAAAGCAGGAGGAGCAACTTTCAATAGATGATATGTGCCATAGCCCCTAGCAACTGCACTCAATCATCTCAGCTGAAAACACTGACCCCCGTGGCTCAGGAGGCCCGGGATAACCAGGCTCCAGAACAAAGAGCAGAGGTGGGGCTTCTGTCCTGACTTGAATGGAATTTCCACTGTTTGTCCGTCTTCTTTTCTCAGGACTCTGCTCAGAATTCAGGGTGCGGCCCACTTTCACGGAGGAGCAGCATTAGCTCCCAAAGGAACAGAAGAGAGTCTTTTGTAAATGTCAGAAGGAGGTGCAGAGCTCCTCAAAACTCTTGGAATATTCCCTTCCAGTCTGCTATGGTTCAGAAATTAATATCAGGGATGAAAGACCCCAGTAACCAACCATGATGTGATGGGTTGCAGCTCTGAGCAGTGTGTCAATGTTCAGACATTCCTCGTAGCAGCAAAGGCAGTGATATCATAAACATTACACAACTATGCACTCTAAGGAGAGAAGCGCGGAGTATCCCTCTTGCAGTAAGATGAAGTTTGATTGAATCAGTCTGTCTGGAGTTGGTCTGACTTCTCCCCGGTTCCCTTGCTATCAGGACTTCTGACTGACTGGAGGGAGCCCATACAGGGCAGAGAAGATGGGTTCAGGGGCCTGAGAGCCAGATGGTCACATCTGGTTGGTAGAGGTTTAGAGGATTCTTACTAAAGCACAGCATTCTTCCAGCTCTGTCTTTGCCAGCAGTTATGAAGTCTTACCATTTAATTTTGAGATCATCACAAGGGCTCATTCAAACTTTTCCTAGCCTTAGGTAGAAGACACAGTTGGGGAGGCTGCTCAGCCTCCTGTCCCCGCAACTACCCACCAGGACTTCATCACTAGCTCTCTGGCAGCCAACCCTCAGTTGACTAGACCAGCAGTAACCACCAGATGGTAGCTAGGCCAATCAGATTCTCTCTTCTCACCATGGCCTCATAGTTAAGCCTCAGTTGATTGGACCAGCATTGATCACCTGACAGCATTTGGACCAATTAATCTCTCTACTGAGATCTCAGTACTGGAATTCACATACAGAGTAGTCATTTCTCTTCCTGCTGATGGATACCAAAGAAAACTTATACTGTCTTATCTGTAATCGAGAAACTCCAAGTGTTTTCTTATATTTGTAGCACAAACACTGGGCAGCAAAACCAGCCTTAACTGACATGAATTGGTACCTGTGCAATGGGGGTGTTTTCAGGTTCCCTGGTAGAGGTGTCCAGACAGCTATAGAGCAGCTTCCTGGATTCCACCAGGAATATTACCATTTGCTTGCTTTTATTGTTTTTGCTTTTCTAATGTTAAAATGCTTCGAATTCTGAACCATATCTGGCCCCCGAAAATTTGATACGGGATGTAATTTTACACAAGATGTGCTGTGGGTTGCCCTATTAACCTATATATGGACAAGTTGTGATAAAGGCAGACTATAGTTGGGACAAAAGGATGTGACTCCACACATAAGCTGTAGATAGAGGAAGGTTATGACATCTTCAGAGGTCCTAGTCCTGGACCCTCAGCCTGGCCCTTGGGTCCTCTAAGATACTCGCTGTTCATTAAGCAACATGGCCAGCTTGGCTAAGGTGGAGTCAGACAGTCTTCACTATCACACAAGTCATCTCTTCAGAAGCTGAGATCTGGAGGGGGTTTTGCCATGCTAGGGTGAAAGAGCTGGGAAAACACCCCCACATCCAGACATAGCCTAGCTTTCCATTTCAATGAGAGTCCATGGAGAAGGCAGGAATAGGGTAGGTTTGGCAACCAGGTGGGTTTCTGTCTAAGGGATTTCCACCCAGAAATCTTTGCTAAGGAGAGTCTTTGTCTTCTCTTGGAGGTGGGTATGGATTTGTGGTCCTGAGCCTTCCCCTGGAAAACCTACCTCTGCAGGAATTCTTTCGAGAGAGAGAGAGAGAAAAGAAAAAATATTGCTTCGCCTTTCTTGAACCGTGCGTCACTCGCCAAAGAATTCTGCAGCGATAGCAGAGCTATGAATAGGGTAGTCATAATGGGCTTCACAAGAGCCCAGAGCCTGACCACAGGAATCGTTCCTATCAGGACTGAGCTAGAATTGTGCCTTTTAGAAAGCGGGTTTTGAGAGGAACACTTCGAATCTGCCTTCTGAATTGGCCATTATTTTGCTTTTACCCTTGTGAAATGTTCCTTTTAAAAAACGCTGGCTTCTGTTTATAATTGGGAGAGAAATGAAACCAAATATGCAAGAAATCATGACAATTCCACCCCAGAGGAGGACGTGTGCAGCTACCATTACCAAGCCCTGAACTCAGGGTCTCTGCTTCAAAGGCAAAACTCTTACGGCCTGTTGGCTGTCCTTATAGAGCAGGGACGTACTTTGCAGATCAAAGGCGGCGGCACACTAGCACAATTATTTATTACTTGGACAGAAAGAAACAAAAAGCAAGTGGGTGAAAGGATGCATTCTACACCCAGTGAGGTCCCAAAGAGCCTCCCTGGAAAGCTTCCTGAATGGGGGTCTGGGCGGCCAGAAGTCTCAGCCACTGTGATGATAAGGGAACCAAGGAGCTCACCCATCCAAAAGTGGTTAGAAGGAAAACAGAGGTTTAAGCTGGACTTGGAGAAATCTGTGGAAAAACAGACATTGAAGTGGGATTTCTGCATTGAATAAATGAGGCAGGAGAACTTAAAGCAAGGAACCAAGGAAAGAATAACATCAACTTTGTGCAGAGTGGAGTGGGAACGAAAAAGGGGCAAGTCTGTCTTAGACCTGATTTCAGTACAGGAGGGGAGGACAAACAGAGGCTTAGAAGCATCTTTATCTGACCTTCTAGGGAAAGTAGAAGGTTGGGAAACTTTCTTTGTTACTATCTCACTCCCGATTAGGAGTCCGAATGTGCCTGAGGTGGGTGGAAGCCCCTGCCTCACCCTGCACTGCAGTAATGTTCAGGCAGAGACAGGCTGGGGACCCTGTGCAACCATGCATCACCAGCAGCACAGGGCTTCCCGCTCCTTGTCGCAGCAGAAGTCAAGAGTGCAAAGTCAGAACTCTCAAATTCTATTCACATGACAGCGCAACAGTCACCCAGCCCTAAAGATGGTATTCTTTTTTAAAAAGGAAAATGCCCAGGGGAGCTCTCCAACACCTGAAAATCAGTCCCCAGGAGAGGTGGTTGGCATTACCTGCTGTGATTTAGATTTGAGTACATCACGTGTTCCTTTACAAGTCGGCTTAAAGCTAATGAGTCAGGTTTTCCGGCTAAACAAAAGCTGCAGACCTGAAGCTGCTGGTGTCTGTAGTGAGCAGTGTCTGGGCCTATGCGCATTTGAGCTTGTCACCACAGAGAGCAGGACGGAAATCTCAAAGGTTCTTCCCATCCCACGGAAGAAGTCTGAGATCTGGCGCTAAAATGTGATTCTTCCGCTCAACACCTCAGAGGACATCTGAAAATCTGGTCCTCTTGCTTTTATTCTTCTTAAAGCTCCCTCACTCTCAACCTAAGAAGTCATGCTTTTTCTTCTTTATTTTATTTTATTTTATTTTTTGGTTTTTCTCCGGTACCGGGAACCGAACTCACGACCTTGCGCTTGCCACACAGGCGCTTTTGCCGCTGAGCTAAATCCCCAGCCCCGCTTTTTCTTCTTTAAGTATTGGGAGTGAAGTGACATCTGGTCATTTTTGGTCTTAACTTTTCTCCTCCAGAATTGGGGTTGGTTCCCTCCCCTGCTTGTCAGCTGAAGGAGCTTAGACATGTCGCATAACCCGTCCTCTTCTGCACTCCTTGCATTGCATAGCCAGTGAGATGATGTGTGTAGAGCTAACTTGGGTGGCTCACAGGATGCTCAGTAAGTGGGAGCATAATGTCAGCACTACAACACAAAGTCATGCTTCCTAAACAGGGACAGAGTTTTAGGCAGAAAAAGAAAAACCTAAACTTGGCCCTGGGGTCCTCACCTTCAAAGAAAAAAAAAAATCACAAACTTTACAGAGCTACGATCCACTCCCTGGCGTTTCTGCAGTCACTAGAAATGCTGCGGCAATCCAGTGGCACACAGTGTCTTGATTTAGGAGAAAGTTCTTCCAAAGAAAATACAACCTATACTAATTGTCATCTTTCCCAGATAGTACACGATTCTCCAAATTGCTCTAAGAATAAAACCTATCCAAAAATGAGCCAGGAAAGGCAAGGCAAGAAACATCTTTGCTGCAAAGCAAGAGAGCTCACACACAAACATCTCACCCTGCCCTGCCCCTCAGAGCCCTGTTCTCCTTAGTCTGTCTTGGTCCCTCCGCACACAGTGCCAGGTGGCAGACTGCCAGCACAACCACTTTGCTGCAGTTGGGGTGCAGATCTGGCTCGCTGCCTGCCCGAGACAGCTGTTCTTGGGAGATCTTAGAGAGCTGGATCATTCAAGTTCAACTTCATGCATCCAGAAGTGCGGCCACGGCTGACTTGGGGAGAGGAATGGAACACTCCACTGGGCAAGCGGGGGGGCACCCTGTGAGTTTCCCTAAATGGTTTTTATGGTTCTAGGGGGAGAAGGGAAGGGAGTCACTGTGGAAGGACATGCCATATCCCTTTACCATCAATCACCACTGCTGTCAACAGGCCCTTCTTGCTGCTCAGTCGGTCGTGAGCCTGGCACTGCTGGTCCCGGAAGCTGGGCAGACCCTTAGGGCAGGGAAGGTTCTCACAGACCGCATGCTCCACGCTGGCACCCAAGCAGTGTGTGCCTCCAGGCCCAGGGCTAGAATGAAGAAGAAGGTCTGCATTAACCAGGAGGTTGGGCAAAAATAGCAAGGGCACCCTGTGGTCCCTCTTGCCCAGAGGCAGTAGGGGTGGGGCCGGCTTCCAAAGCAACCCCCTCTGCCCTGACGGACCACATCTGTGCAATCCTAGACCCATACTGAAGGCATGCTGTCATGAATTGGCAGAAAAATGCATTCAATGACGGTAAATCAAGGTCATATGGAAACAACACAGCCAGTTATCAGTAGAGAAAAAATGCACAAATTGATTTTTGAACCTAAAAGTTGGCTAGTTGTAACTCTGAAAACCCTACAGGAATTTTTAATGTTTTTTAAAAAATATGTTTTACTTCCCTGAAATGAAGATCTTTAAATGGCTTACAGTTATACTATGGAGGTTCACAAGTTTTAGGGTGAGTAACTAAATGCTCTCATTTAGAATGAAACAAATCTGAATAACTAATTCACTTGATCACGGGCTCACTTAGAGCCCACTTAGGTCTTGGCTATGAGGGGCTCTATCAGGGCAAGTGTGGGGTCAAGGCTACAGTCTTAAAACCTGGGGACTCTGAGTCTAGACTACCGTTTTAAGCTGTTCTACAGACCAGGCTGTGTTCCCTGACCAAGTCCACACCTATGAGGGACAGAGAGGCGGAGCAGCAGGAGGCAGAACTGGCTGGCCACAGCGTGGCTCTGACCAGCTCCTCCATACGGCTCTGGGCCATCCTTAGAGAAGGGCGACCTGAGCAACCTCAGCGGTTTCATTCACCTCCATGGTGCTGAGAACATCTCAATGGAGTAAGATTCCTTGTGTTTCCACTCTGTGCTTTTCACTGAAATTCAGCATGAGGAAAAAAATGGGGTCAACTCACAATTACTCCATGAATTTTTATTCATGTTCATTATTATGTTCATACCAGCTGGCAGCATGGTATTTTGGAGACACTCACCAATTCTTGAGGGTCTTTTTTTTTTCTCCCTTTGCCATTTCTCATGCTTAAATGGCAAGGCCACCCTGTAACCATAGCTTCAGGAGAGAAACACAACAGAAGAACGGGATAGAAGTCTGCAGGCTTTTGTGTCTACACCACAGGTCAGTGCAGCTTTTTAGATAAAGGGTAAGAGAGGAAATATTTTTGATTTTGTGGGTCATACAATCATACAAGGGAACCACTCAATTCTGCCACTGTAGTACAAAGACACTCAGAGACAACTTCTAAAAGAATGAACATGGCAGTGTTTCAATAAAACTTTATTCATAAAACCAGATGGCAAGCCAGATTTGGTCTACTAACCAGTTTTCCAGCTCCTGAGCTACCTAGATGTCTTAGAGAAAATGCCCCAGGTAAAAGGAAGGGTCCCCTTTATCTCTGTCTATCCAACACAGATGAACAATTCCCCTGGGCATAGAAGAGGGCTGGGGATATCATAAACACTCGTGGCCCTGTGATGAGGTCCTGAGGATCCTGTTCCATAAAGCAATGGGAAGGTTTAGAGAAGGTCTGGCCCCCAAAGAGCTGCATGGACCAGTAGGAACTACATCTCCATGGCAACTGGTAAGCTCCCATTACTAGGGACCATGGCAGATATCATACGGCAAGCTGCTACAAAGTGAGTTGTGTATCGCTCTTCCAAATTTCTGTTAAAATCTTAACCCTTGGTGCCTCAGAATGCAACTTTATAGGACCCCTGAAGATGTTAACATGAAGTCACAGTGGGGCGGGTGAGCCCCTAATGCAGTATGACTAGTGTCCTTACAGTCAGGGGAATCTGGAGACGCACACGGGGGCACACCGTGAGAAGATGAAAGCAGACATGTTGTTGAGGCTTCTACACTCCCAGGAACACTAGAAATTGTCAGCAAAAAACCGTAAGCTAGAGAGAGGCGTGGACCCAATTTGTGTTGTACTTCAGGTGGAGCCAGCGCCTATACTGTAGACGCCTAGCCTCCTAAACTGTGAGAAAATTAATCGCTGTTGTTTAAGCCACCAGCTTGTGCTACTTTGTTATGGTAGCCGGAGCAAAGACATCGAGCAGACATCTCAGGGATCTGAGGAAACTTTACAGAGCTCAGACTAAGGGAAAGTGAAACAAACTGAAGGGATGAGGCACCCCAAAGGCACTGGAAACAGTTCAAAAAGACCCATTAGCTTGGTTTCTAGGTGAATAAATGAGCTGCATGGCCTACCTACCTTAAGGTGTGGAGCGTGACTTGGAGATGCCATGTAATTAACTTCCTGAGTTGTCACTGAGCTTCATTTCACCTTCGGTTTTAGCCATTTCCACCGACTAATTCTCCAGATTTACACCCGATGGACCCATCTATGCCAAGCACTTGCATACTCGCCAGGGAGGTGGGAGGGAGACTAGATGTGGGATAAGAGAACTGCTAGACCCAGAAGCAGCCCGTAGGACACCATGGTGCTTAGTGTTCCTCCCCTTGCTCGTCCTCCTCCTCCTGTAGGAAGCCTCCTTCCAGCCTCCTGTCTGGTGCATCGCCTCGTCATCCTCACTTCCGCCTCCTAATCCTCTGCCCAACCTTGATGCCACCTCCATTCTACCTTCTTCTCCACCGGGAATCTCTCCTCATCTTGCTCAGGTCTGTGCTGGGCTGCTTACCATCAACCTTGTGAATTAGTAAGCTGGGCACCTGCCTTCCTGTGGATGCTCTGCAGCCTCCAGAAGCTTGCACAGGATCCTCTTCAAAGACCAATGGACTAAACTGTACCATTAGCAGATAGTACCATAAAATGACCAAGAATGGAACAGTGATGTCAGGCAAGATGGCAGAGAACAGAACCCAACTGTCCACCTAAACAATTGTACTGGCAAAAACTATCTGAAGGAAACATTTTGAAACAATGGAGTCTGTTTGAAAGCTCGCAAGTTCCAAGGAGAAAGCTTCATTAGTAAATTATAGTTAATTTTGGCCCATTTCAGTCTTAGGTGTGGAGGCAGCTACTACTCTCCTCCAGCCCTACGGTAGGCAGCCAAGCTGCAGCTTGCAGCAGCCTGATGAATAACAAAGACCTCACCCTCCAGATATCTCACTTCAGCGTTCTGAGTGTTGATCTCTGCTTTTAACTACTGAGGTACAGACACGGAGGGTGGCTGACATTACTGCAAACTTTACCGGGGGAAGCAGCTTTCGAAGATTTCAAGGAACAAAGCTCCCTGCCCTGCTTTTTCCCCCCCCCCGCTAGGGAATTTAAGGATTAAGATCAGGTCTTCAAAGCAACTACATCTAGGAGAACTTTGAAAGCTACATATTCGTATGGCCAAGAAAATATCAAGGGTCAGAACAGACCTGAAGAGACCTTAAATTTTCGCTTCAGGTCCATTCTTGGTATAGACACACAAACGAACCGGCACAATAGAAAATGATGACACCAAATCCAAGGCTGCCACATTATAAGGTGTAAATGTCTAGTTTTCAGCAAAAATACCAAACAGCATATAAAACGAAAAAAGAGAACTTACTCAAAGGCACAAACTATGTCAGCAGAACTTGTCCGTGAAGAGACACAGATGTCAGACTCCATGTTTTAATACCAACGCTTTAATACCACTATCTAAAGATGCTTATGAGTGAAAGAAAACCACAAAGGGAAGCAGGTGATGAACAAAATGAGAATACCAATACAAAGGTAGAAATTATTTCTAAAAAGAGTTGAGAAGTACAACAATCAGTCAATTTCAAAGCCGATTTCAGCAGACAGAAGAAAGAATCGCAAACTTGAATACAGAACCATCACAATGATCAAGTCTGAGGAGCAAAAAAATGAAGAAAAATGAGCAGAGGAGACCTGTGAAACACCATCAGTGGAGTAATGTATGCACTACAGAAGTCTCGGAAGGAGAACAGGGAGAAAGGGGTACAGAGATTTGTTTCAAAAAAATAACGATTAAGCCAGGGATGTAGCTCAGTGGCACAGTGCCTGCCTGGCAAGCACAGGGTCCTGAGTTCAATTCCTGGTATAAAAAATAATGGTTAAAAACGTCCTCATTTTGAAGAAAGAAGTGAATGTACAAGTTCAAGAACCCAACAAACTCCCAATAGGATAAACATACAGGGCCCCACACTGTGATACACCATAATCAAACTGTCAAAGGGCTAAGAAAATCTTGAAAGTACCAAGGGAGAGGGACATGTCACATACAAGGCACCTTCAGAAAGATTAGAGATTTCTTGTCAGAAACCTTCAAGACTGAAAGGCAGTACACTGATATACTGAAAGTGCTCAGAGAACAAATCTGAAGAATTCTATATGTGCAGAACTGTCTTTCAAAAATTAGGAGGGAATTAAGACTTTCCCCCAAATAAACTAGAATTTAAGCAAGTTTATTGCCATAGACCTGAGGTAGGATATTAGGGCATGGTAAGGAGGCTGGACCATAGGGTGCTGCCTGTCAATCAAGGGGGAATGTCCAATCACAGCCCAGGCCTGACAGCGGAAGAAGGCTATAAAAGCCAGGTACCCCCACTGGCTTCACTGCCACTGTCTTCCTACTAGCCCAGTGACCTGCTTTGCACACAAGGCGTGTTCACTCTCTTCACTTTTACTTCTTCATTTCTCTCCTTTTTTCACTTCTACCTTTGCCTTCTTTTGTCTTGAGTAAATGAAACGTTCACGTTCCTTGGTTGTCTCCGTCCAACTGTTTGAATAGGACAAGAGCAAGGAACCACTGGACACTCCAGTATCGAATAACAGATCCGCTTAGAGGAAGTTCTAGACAAACTCCTCTCCTGCAAGTTTAAGGGAAGGAAACTGGATAGTGACTGGAGGGCAGATGAGGAATTAGAACCCCAGTCATGCAGGAGTGAGGCTGAGCTTCGTGAGTATGAGGTCACTGGAGAGACAGGGCAAGAGGCCAGGCTTCTCCCTGGTTCTGGGTGGGACCTCTCAGAGGGTTGCTGTAGTGGCCTGTGGTACAAGCCTCCACCCATGGGCATCCTCCTGCACCCTGGAAGGAGGCTTCCAAACATACTAGCCCTTTGGACAGATTTCCATCCTGCTCTGAGATGCCATTTCTCCCCCTGGACACCTTTTTCGGCACCCTGAGCACAGCTTCAGCAGGACTGACAGCACAGCCCTTCTACAAACTTTCCCTTCCTTCTTCCAGCAAGCCTCAGCTGCTCCCTCTCCAATGAGGTCCGTGGAATGTCAGTGCTGGATGTTTGTAGGAAGGCTGCCCTCATCCAGCTTTGCTCTTTCCTTGAGTGTTCTGCCCTAAGACTCTGAAATGCTCTTCCTGTATCCCTGTGAGTTCTCTTGGCCTCTTAACAGCTACTTTCCCATCACTCCAATCACCAGTTATGACTTATACTTCTTTGCATTAAACCTTCCCTGTTCCAAAAGATACATGACCAAAAGAACCGTTTGTTCTCCTAGCTTTCCTGCGAGTCACTATTTTGAACAACATCAGGAGGGAGGAGGAGCCACCCAAGGAATCCCAGCATTCACACGTGGTGGGAGCCCGCCTCTCGTTCTTCACGACTGTCTCTGTGAAGCAGTTCTCCCATCCCTGAAGTTTTGCTTTCCATGGTTCCAGTTACCTGCAGTCAATCATGGTCAATGGAAAATGCCAGAAATAAATAATTCAGAAGTTTTAAATACCTTTCACTACAGTATGTTGTTACCATTGTTTTAGCCGTTATTATTGTTGTTAATCTCTTTTTGTGCCTAATTTCTATGTTAAACTTTATCATAAGCATGGATGTGTGGGGAAACCATAGCCTACATAAGGTTTCCACTGTGGAATGTCTTGAACCATCTCCCTTGTGGGTAAGCAGGGGACTAGGGTAGAGACCATCAACAGCAACCATGACATGAGGTAACCATGACATTGGGAGGCTTCCTGCTGGTACAACCAACATAAAGAGGCGGCCTCCATCCATGGCCTCACCAGAAGAATCATTGGGGGTGTGTGGGAAGGGTATGGCTGGCAGCAAGGTCCACAAATGGCTCCCCTGATACAAGCTTTATGGAGGAGCGGACCAACTTTACCAAGAAGCACACACTGAGCTAGGGGGCGAAGCCTGACTTGTGCAGACACATGAGACTTCAGGAGATGCTCCCGCAGGCAGGAGAGGCCAGGTCCACATGGGTAGGAACAGAGCAGACGGCTGGGGCTCCCATTCACACTGGAAATCCCTTTGAGCTATGCAGGGTAAATAAAAACACAGCACATCCAGGAAGACTAAAACAACAGAAACCTAGCTTGGGACGGCTAAAATAACAGTTAAAATAACAGAACTCATGTGGAATACAACTATTCCCTTCTGAGAACTAAAGGCGGGTCCAGGCCCTTCACTCAGCCTTTCCCAAAGGCCCAGAAGGGAGAACTGCAGGCTTCATGGCACAGGCACTACGGCCCTGGGAGACCTCAGAGGATGAGCTAGCAAGTTGCAACCTCACCCTGAAATGAGGACACAGGGGAGATACCTTCACAGAAACAGGGATCACGAAACAGCGCATGTGCCCAGAGGCTGATACTCTGCCAGCCCTCATACCCATGACCTCATTAAGTCTGCACAAAGGTTCAGAAGGGCTCTGACCACGTCTTACAGATGATGGAAGCAGCGCTCCAACAGACAAGTAAGAGATGGCGGCGAAGTGTAACCCACAAGAGCTCCTGCTTCCAGCTCAGTGAAAGCACTGCCCGCTGGCCATCATGGGGCCAGAAAAGACAGCTTGGCACTGAGACAGCCCACCTGGGCAGGAGGGGTTTTTAAGATGCATCTCTAACATGAATCCCCAATGCCTCATCTTCCTCTTCGAGGGCTTTCTAAACACTGATAGAGTAGAAGCTTAGATGTGAAATAAAATAGCAGAACAGGCCGTTCGCAAGGAAAGAACATCTAAATGAACCAGAGAGACACACAGATGTTCAGGCCCGCTGCTGATGAGGGAAATGCAAATTAAGACCTCCACTAGATACTGCAACCAACCCACCAGGATGGGCACAGTATAAAAGACCGCTGGTGCCATGAGCTGATGACGACATGAAGCAGCAGCTGGCAGCCCACCACAGCTCACGGCAGTGCAGAAGGGTTAGGCACTCTGCAAAGCCAGGAGGGCTGGCACATGGTCACAAATGAATGCTCACTAGGAGCCTGTGATTCCCTGCCATTGCACTGACACGCAACGGCCTGTCTGTCCCATGCAGCTGCTGGAGGGTGGTGGGCAATAACAGTGCAGGCTTTGACTTTGCCAGGTTTGATTTTCATAAATACGTTTTAAAATAAATAAAAGAATAAGCAAGTGAGGCCTTGGTGAGAGAGTGGAAGAATGGAGGGAAAGGTGAGTTCCACTGCAGATCAGCCCAAAGCTCCTGCAGGGTGAGGATGACCTCCCACTGGGGTGGGCTGCACAGCACCTGGACTAGACCACCAGATAGAGTTAAGCAGAGTCTGGAAATAAGAGGTGCTGAGATCAGAGGGATCACAACACCAGACCGCCCCTGTCCTTGGGAGGGGATGGGCACAGAACCGGCGTAGGTTGGAAGTGAAAGAACCCAGCCGGTGGCACCTCATTTATTTTCCACTTTGTCCTATTAAGCAAAGACAGATCAGAAGAGAACGTCACAGCAGCAGTTCAGACTGGCATGCCATCCAGAGGTGAGCTCTGCGGCGCTGGCAGTTCTGGTCCCTGCCCTGGCTCTTTGAGCTCTCCGGGAACCAGCAGGGCAAACTGGAAGGGTTCGGGAGGCGGTGATGGGCCCACCTTCAGAGCAGCAGACATCCCAGTGTTAAAGCCTCCTCGGAAAAGGGCAAAGGTATTTAAGCACCCCGTGGAATTTATACTTCAGCCCAGAAAAACTGGAGTTCTGAGAGTCCCCCACACCCGGGCCAGTCGCTGGCACAGTGAAAACACTCATGGGGTCTCACTGTGGAGGCAGAAATGAGCTGCAGCCATCGAAGTCATCCCTCTACGCCCATACCTACCGGAGTCTACGGCCCGATTCCTTCGCCTTCGTGGTGCTTACGGGGGTTCCGCGCTGCAGATGGGTCCTGATTCAGCCCAGTTCTGCCTCGGCTCTCCTTCCCATTCTGCCCTTGCTGCGAAGAGCTGGCTCCTTACCCAGGTACACCTGAGCCTGTCTCCTTACCACCCTCCAACGAGCCTTCCATGGGTAATGGAACTGGAATCAGAGATGAATTTTCTACCTTGGAATTTTTAGGCGTAACTCCCACCAACAATGACACAATGGCAAGGAGGACGAGCCCAGGATGCTGGTTTAAAAACACAGATGGTCCCCAGGGCCCTCATGTCACCTGGCAAAAAATACAAACTCCAATAGCTATAAAGACCAAGACTAGGAAAAAGAGATAGGGTGGGAGGGAACTCTCTTGCCAATATTTTTGGACAGTGACTAAACCAGCTGCAGAAGGCAGGGAAAGGAGCCAGGCATGTGCTTGCGGGGAGATGGGAGAGGGTCATGGGAGCATTCCAGGCTCCAGACGCACAGGCAGGGAGCTCGGCACATCCTTGTGAAAGCCTGAGGCTGAGAGCCTGATGTTTTAAGAAGTGAGAGAGAGAGGACAGTGTTTCGGTCAGAGCTTGGCTCTGAGGTCACGATCAGCTGTGCTTTGTAACAATCACCGCATCAGGCCATCGTGCAAAGCAGGTTGGACGCCGCAGGGCTGGATTGCGTGCAGTGCTGTCCACATCTCACACCTCTTCAGAAAGCACGGAAGACAGCTGCTAATGCGCTCGCCCAGTGCTGTCCCTCACCATTCACCTGGCCTGGCCGTGTGCAGGAGAAAACCTAGTGCAACACTCCCCACGGAACAGCAGCATGTTGTTTGTGTTCCAGACAGGAAATGGAGCTATGCTGGCATCAAAGCTTATTCTTGAGACAATGCTGGGCCCTTCTGACTGTGAGCTACAGCACTGCCAGGAACGGGGAGGCATGGGCGGCAAGTGGACCTCACCATGGACCACACTGCCTGGCTGTTCCGAGCAGCCAGACTTCAGTGAGGCGAGATGATACAAGGGAGGGTGCCTGAGTCTGTCTCCCCACCACCTGGTCATCTATCTACTTGGCCTAATTATTTGTGATAATCTTTGTCTTAGGGAGGACTCTCTAAGTTATTTATGTTGAGGTCCAAAGAAGGGCAAAGGCAAGCTAGAAAAAAGCTCCAGCAAAGGTCTTGAGCTGGATCGATGTGACCGAGGAGGAGACAGGAAGCTCTGAGGAGGGAATGGGTTGAAGGGTGGCTCCTCTGCCCCTACCAATGATGAGTCCACCTGCCATATGGGAATGTAACTCAATTTTTAAAAAGTCCTAGGAGATCTCATTAAAGATCTTGAGACGAGATCATCTTGCACCAGGTGGGTTCTAAGGGCGGTGATAAGTATCCTTCTAAGAGAAGAAAAGTGGTGGCGCACACCTGTAACCCAGCACTCAGGAGGCTGAGGCAGGAGGATCGTTGCGAATTTGAGACCAGCTTGGGCTACAAAGTGAGCTCAAGGCCAGCCTGAACTACATGAGACCCTGTCTCAAAAAGACAAAAAAAAAAAAAAAAAAAAAAAAAAAAAAAAAAAAAGAGAGAGAAGAAAAGCGGGAAGACCCAGAGGAGAGACCACAGGAAAACAGAGGCAGGCCGTAGGGGATGCCCCAAAGATAGTGGAGCCACCGGAAGCCAGGAGAGAGGTATGGACAGATTCTCCTTCCACATTTCCAGAAGGAGCCCTGCTGACATCTTGATTTTGGAGTTCTGATTTCCAGAACTGAGCTCCAAACCCGGCCCGCCACTGCCTTGCTGTGCCTCCTTAGGCAAGGTGCCTGTCTACCATTCGGTTTTGTATCCGTACGGGAGGCATAAAAAAACGCTCCCACAGAGTCCCACAAAACGTGCCTACAGACACCTGCCATGTGCTGAGTGGCCCCTTCATCTGCCGTTTCCGTCTTGATCAGACACGGAGGAGGGGAAGGAAAGGAGACAAAGGGAAGACAAACACAGGGGCTCTGCACTGAAGCAATGCGGGAGATGGAGGCGGTATGTACTCTGGGGGTAGAAGTGAGCAGGGAGGAGAGAGCATAGTGTAGTGAGAGTCTGCTTTGAAATGTCAGGAGAAAAAAGAAATCAAGAGAACTCAGTGGGGCTATGCCCCTGGGGTGGGCAGGGCTCGCACATGTCTTCACTTGTCACTGTAAGCACACCTAGCAGAGCTCAGACTTAGCATTCTTTAAGGGTTCCTGAAGGCATCTTGCTGAGAAGGCACGAGCAGAAAGGAGCACAGGCGTGGAGGGAATAAGTCTTTTCTTTCTGGTACGTCCACCACTGTCCGGCCCCATGGGGCACTGCTAGACATCAGACACCGGAACAGGTAGCTGCATCAGTGTCCCACATAATCCCACGTGTGGAGACCTGCAAACCCTCAGGTGCCTCTGCGTGGCAGTCCCACCAACATCCTCACTCCTCAATGGTAACATCCCGAAAGATGAGCAACAAGAGATAAAACTGATGACCACTGTGATAGAGTAGCTGATAAAGAAGAGGAGTGACAGTTTTCACAACTTTGTGATTTTCAGAGAAGCCTCTCTCCTGGAGCTGTTGGACCTGGAGGAATGGGAAGAGAATCTCAGCATATGAAATTTCACGGCAGGCTTAGCCAGGGTGGGTATGTTAATATAGCTCTTAGAACTCGGGGCTCTTTAGGAGCCTCCCATCATCAAATGCCTTATCATAGCTCAGAGCAACCACAGATAGGCAGGGCAGGAAGCAGCTGGAATGGGAACAGGGTCTGAACCATGAAGTCATAAAGCTCTGGAAAACCTCCTCCTCTGCAGGCTTCCAACTGTGGCTAGCAGTGGGGGTGGGGATAGTAACCAATGCAATCCCCAGATGAAAAGACAATGCTGGGACTCTTAAAAATTGTGTCCAATGCAATTTTCCAACACTGATAGCCATCTATTCTTACAAATGCCATTTGCACCAAAACACAATCTAATTGTCCACAGTCTTTGGACACTGGACCCTCGGGGTATTTAGAGGCTCTGGCCTTCCCTTACTGTGATGTTTATGAAGTGTCACCTGATGGAAGATGACATATGTAATGTGTCAAAGGAGGCCGGAGCTCAGCTAGGCCCACAACTCCAATCGCAGACACGGAACACCCATGACAGCCATGACCCTTGCAAATTTCACCCTCCCTTGAGCTGCAAAATTGCACTATGGGGTAGATGGGAGAGGACCAGTGGTCTTATTCTCATTCTCCTGTGAGGGCTAATAAGAAGGACTGTTTATTAAACGTAGACCAAGGATTTTTTACGCATTCCCATGGATTATTCCAACTTCACATGGAGAGACAAGATGAAGCCATAGGAGCAGTACCAGGATCAAAGACTTGCCTGTCCTGGCTTTGATGCTTAGTTCTTTCCACTATGACCTGCCAGCTCCCTCTAATGGAGAAACTGAGAACAGAGAACAGAAACCCTCAAGGGTCTTACTTGAGGTCTCACAACAAATAACCAACAGAATCAGGCCCAAATCTCAGCACCATGAATCCAAATCCACAGCTCTTTTTTTGAGGCCAGAGCTCAGGCCATGAACTTCAACACAGAGAAATATAAAAACTGAAAGCATCCAACAATAGTAATTTCCTACCGTTTAGCCAAATAGGGCTTCTAATCACCGAAACTGCTATGCTTTTAGTTAAGAAGTCACTCCTAACAGATTAAACACCTACTATGTTCCAGGCACTCTGTTCTATTATGCTCTAGAAAAACATATGATGCCAGCTCATGTAGCACTACTGGAAGAGATGGTGCTATACCACTGACTAAGTCATAGATGTCAGTTTCCTTTAGTCCTGAGGTTCCAGGAGTGGCTGGACACTGGAGTCACCTGGAGAGATTTAAAACATCCAATGTCTGTGACCCATCCCCAGTGTTTGTGATTTAACTGGTACAGCCTGAGCATTGGGATTTTTAAACAGAAGAGAGATTTGCTAATTATCTATCCACATGACTTAATTATGAACATGAAGTACTTCTTTTTCAGCCATGAATGACTACTTGCTCATTTTCCAAGTTGATGTGATGCAAACTTGTGATAACCAAGAGAAAAAGCAGTCCATTCTAGAAATATTTAAAACTTGGATGCTTCAAGAGGAGAAACCTATGGTGATAGAATTATTATAATCCAGCAATAAATCTCTCCCTGAGTTTTCTGGAGCAAATGCCCAAGGCTGAATAGGAAAGATCTTGGTGTAATCATAGTAAACAAACAAACGAACAACAAAAAAACCCAGAAACGTTAGAGTAAAACCACAATATTATTTTCTGTCAGCTAGTTCTAGGAAGATCTGAGAAAAATATTTGGATGAATAAGACAGCTGACCGCTCATACTTTGTGACTCATGAACAAGCTGGCTGCTCCCAAAGCCGCCAACAGCCAATTTGAAGGTTGGCTACTCTTTCCAGAACGTCCATGAGCTTCCTGAGAATGACCCTGGACTGAGCAAAGCATGAGGCAGGCGAGACAGACTGCAGTCCAGCTGTCTCAGGAAATCTTTCTACCACAGCCCAAGCAAGGAAGAAAGGAGCCAGCTCACCACACGACTCCACAGCGTCTTAACTGTTCGCAGAGAGAGCTCCAGTGAAGCTGAGATGCCATTCAACACATGAACGGACCCTGCATCTGACACCTCACTCCTACCCCAGTTTCCTGAGGCTATAATTCTTAGGATATTGCAGCAACAGTTGCGGATGGGAAAGACCAATCGAGGGCACCCTGGAGCAGGCCTGGTCAAGGGGAACTTACGGGGGGTTGTCGCATTTCCTCTGCCGGAAGCGCGCTCCTGTCCCACACGTCCGGCTGCACATGCTCCAGCTGCCCCATGGGCTCCAGTCTCCGTCCACGTGCTCCGGGATGGGAGTCTTGCTCACACACTCCCCTGCTCGACACCACTGAAACACAGCAGGGGTGGCCCGGGCACTCAGCAAAGCTGCTCTGCCCCAAAGGACTGATTCCCTCTACCATGCCAATATCTAAATTTTTAAAAGAAGATTTACATAAAACTAGACTATGTGGAGGTAGGCATGTTTGCTAATCTACTGACATTCCTTACTGACTGACACTTACGTCCCACTGGACTTTGGATTTCACCCTCAACTTCCACGTGGGATGAGCCTCCCTGGGATTTTCTAAATTCTCAGCAAAAGGATGAATCCATATGGCTCATGGAGGACCTGAGATTTCTACAAACTGCTCTGGCTTAAATTGCAGCATTTCCAGGTTCTGAGGTCAGAACTTCAGGGTGGGGTTTGGTGCTGAGCTATGACACAGGCAGCTCCCTATGGGTACACCTTTGTTTTTTTGGAGGATAAAACAAGGCCAGTCTCTAAAATAGATTTTCCTAAGGGTGTGACACAGTGGTTTCCAATCAGGAGTCGGAATGGAGTATTGCTTCCTTCTTGCAATGGCACGAAGGAGAAAGCTGTGTGGCTGCCGGTCCTGACCAGCTCTCTTTGCCAACTCTCCCATTCACAAGGATGGCTGGCCCTCTTGACATCTAGCTAGAATTGGATAAAACTGTTCTCCTTAGATTCATGTATGACAGCCTTTTGTGCAGGGCCTGTGAAATCGGTTTTTCACTTAAAGTGTACTGATTAAGGTTTGTTTCCTTTTAAGTAAATGTGACAAAAGGAGTTCATCTAAAATACGAAGTGATTCTTATATCTAACTGCCTATAATGAATGCGATCATTACGTACACCTAAAATCCACCAATAAATTGAATTCATTAAAAAATGACTCTTGTGTCTTTATAAGAAAATGGAGGTGATGTAGGTACAGCCTGTGCCGGGACTGGGCTCTGCGTCATTTCCACAGAGCCCTGGATGATGTTGCAGGCGTTCCTGGACAGAGCGCACGCTGTCTTTCAGCAGGACAGGTGCCCATGGCCTCCGGCAGGCGTACGCTGCTGCACAGGTGGTGGGAGGCTGGGGGTTACCTTGTCTGCCCCACACTCGGTGCCATCCAGGGGAGGGTCCAGCTTGGTCTTGCAGGACGTATCTCCTTCTACCAGGCACCACAGTCCAGCACACATCAGATGCTGCAGGACAAGGGAAGCAAGCATGACTGCCAAGACACTCACAGGCACACAGGTTACAGACGGGGCTGGGCATGTGGGGCAATGCGTGTTTAGATTTGGAATTTGAAATGTGGAGAAGAGGGAGGGTTTTGAGTCTGGATGTCCAGATAATAGGAACATCGTTTTACCTGGTTCATTTGGTGCGATGAAACTCTGTGCATTTACTCCTCGGAAGGCTTATCTCATAGGACTGAATTTAGCCTGATCCAGCATCTAGCACTGAAGGTCTAGGAGGTGACAGGATAATAGCTCTTGCTCCTGGGAGCTATTTATAAACAATTCCTTTCCATTTCACATAGCAAGGGAGGGACATGGGAAACACCTACAGGCTGTAAGGAAGTGTAAAAGATTCAGGTCTATTCAAACCTCATCAGAGAGGGTTTGTTGGAAGACGCACTCTACAGCCCAGAAGGGTGTGCACCCTTCATGAGGCCCGGGAGTGAGATCTCAAAGGACAAAGAAGGGCTCGGCCCCCACAGGGTTACAGAGGCAGCATTCCATTCTTCCTGCCAGGTTGCTAGCCCAGCTGTGCATAATGTCTTACAGTATTTCACTTAGAGAATTTTGCAACATTCATGAATGTACAATTAAAATAACTCTACTTATAACAAGAAGAGGCACTTAAAAACACAGACTCCCAACTGCATTAATAAGAAATTTGGACATGAAAAAGTGCTTAGAATGAGACACTTTTCAAAATCACTGAGGCAGACATGGCCGGAGTCCTTCCCCCATGCTCCCTAAGGATGTGTGTAGACAGAGCCATCAACCATCAGGGTGGGAGCTGGATGACCCTGATCCTGCTTGGGGTGATGTCTCTGAGGCGAGCTCTGCATATTCGCTCAGAGGGTCCTGGCAGGATGACCCCGCTGCCCACGACAGTCACCTATCCATCAGTGTACCTTCTTGACTCCTTCCCCTCAACCGCCCTCTCACAGTATTTCCTGGGATTGCTTCCCAGATAAACTACTTGCACCCAAATCCTTGCCTCATGGCCTGAAAATTGGAAACAGATGTACTTAAGGATCATTTAAAGACACAGGGCTTCCTGGATGCCAAACCCAATCACGTTTTCAAGGCCTGAGTTGCCAAGGCGTGGCCAGGGGATCTGCCGGTGTCCTCGGGGCGAGGTGAAGGTGAAGAGGCCTCTCTGGTGTGGACAGCACTGTCTCTTTGGGGTTGGCAAAGGGTGTGCTGTGCTCTGTTTGCACGACTGCTGTTCCAAGAAATCTCAAACATCTGCACAGAATAGATGTGCAACTGTACTGTCTACAGTCAAAGAATGTTTAGAGGTTGAAGGGACAAAAATGAAGCAGAGAAAAGGAAGGAAAACAGAGCTGAAGGGTGCTTTTAAAATGAGCTAAGAGAACCCACAGATCTTTCTCATTTTTCAAGTATGAAGAAATTGACTTGTGCCCTTCAAAAGCTGATGGTCCAAGTGGAACAGTGTACATTTGCGTTCAGAAGAGTCTACATGTTCCCGTTATGTCCAGCTCTCAATGGAATGGTAAAAGGATGAGAGCAATGAGCGCAGCACAGCTGGTCCTATAAAGACTGACTGCACCTCATTAAATTCTTGATTCCTTGCACTTTGACCTCACATTTCTTTGAGAGTGTTGGATCTACCCAAAGACATGTGTTCAGGAGGCAAGGCTGACTCAGCAGGGCAATTTATGAGGTAGGAGTGCTTGGGATTAGGGGAACAGCCACATCAAGAGAGAGGAAGAAGGTGGTGTGAACCATTTATTATGCATTTTATAGATAGTGCTTTCTTATGAAACTTTTCTAATCAGCAAAGAGAAGGGGAATGAAGTTTGGTAGAGATTTTTTCAACAGTGCAAGAAGTACACAAAGGAAAATAATTAATGAATTATGGTATATGAACTGTTTATCAAAAGAGAACTGTAGGAAAATAGGAGACGCCATTTCAGTACATGGGGTAAATATTCATAACAGAGAACCAAGGTGTTTGTACCTAGAATACACTAGAAAACAAAACAAAAACTCAGGTAGTTAAAATAAGGAAAAGATCAAGTAGAAAAATGGGTAAAGACTTAAACAGACATTTCACAAAAGAGGATATCTAAGTGGCCAGTAAACATATGACAATGTAGTCAATCTCTTTTATCATCAGAGAAAGATAAAATAAGATTCCTTCCATCCATCCATCCATCCATCCATTGATCCTTCCATCTACCCACCCACCCACCCTATCTGCATATACCTCCAGAAAGGTAAGAATGAAAAAGATGGAGAATTCCAAGTATTGGTAAGGATGTGGCCCAAAGGGAACTCTTGTGTACTGATGGCAAGATTCTAATTTAGTTCAACTACTTTGAAAAACTCTTTCACTAAAGTTGAAGACATGAGCATTCTAATACCTAGCAGTTCTAATACCTAGCAGTTCTAACTCTGTACTGAAAAGAAATCTGTATATGTGTCCCTTGAAGACATTGTCAAGAATGTTCATTCCAGCAATATGTGTGTTAGTCTCAAGTGCGAAACCACCCAAATGCCCATCAGCCACGGAAGAGATATATTATTTCATATTAGAAAGATGAAATAATGTATGATTTCATTTCTATAATGTTCAAAGACAAAACTATGGTGTTGGGAGTCTGCGAAGTGATCACTTTTGCATTCAGTTTAAAACCAAAGAAAAGGAGGATGGACAGACAGGAGACTTTAGAAGTGTGGCCTCTGACCCAGGACTGGCCACCAGCATTGTCCTGGGTGTCCTAGCCAAGCAGTCACCCTAGCTGGGATTCATTGTCACTAATGGACAAGTAGGATGGACTGCATTTGATGTCTTCCAGATTGACAGTTTGCATTCGTGTCATTCTTTACAAATGACAAAGCACCCTAATTCCTATCATCCTGAGCTTTACAAAGCCCTGGGAGGCAATCTGTGGTGGTCAAAGAGCCCAAGCTGGGTCAGAAGCACAGGCCTCCTAAAGAAGAGAACTGAAATAATGCAACAGAAAGGGAATTTGAATATAAATTCAAGACCCTGTCCTGAAATGAAAGATCTCAGCTTCAGATTGAAAAGCAAAGTCGTGTTCCAAGAAAAAAGGCAAAGAATTACGAACCAAGATGCATGTCCTGATAAAGTTATTATATTTCAAAGATAAAGGGAAAAAAGCCTTTGGGTAGCCAGGAAAATGGATCCAGTTTTAGGTAATGGGAAAAGACACCAGGCTGTCCAGAGGTATCTCTGAGGCTGCAGCAGCCCTGAGGTGGCAGGAATGGTGATAATGACACAAAGAAAGACCATATGACCCAGGAAGTTCAGATAAACCTAACATCCCTATTCTGGGGCTATAAATCTAAAGTGCTCAAAAATCTAACGTTTCTTGGGCTACAACATGACATTACAAGTAGAAAATTCCACGCCTGACTTCATGTGACAGATTGAAGTCAAGACATAGAGACACACTGAAAATATTGTGTGAAATTACCTTCAGGCTATGTGTATAAGGTATATATGAAACATAAATGAATTTCATGTTTAGACTTGGGTTTCACCCCCATGACATCTCCTTCATGTCAAATATTCCTTAATCCTCTCCCCAGCACACAATCCAAAATCTGTACCAAGCATTTCAAATATTTCATACAAAGCATTCTCAGCTTGTATCAACTAAACTGTTACTCAAGTATTTTGGTAACTGAAAACATTTTTGAACGTACAAATACTTGGATCCGTTTTGAGAAAATATAGAATAAACTTCAGTCAACTAGGAACTAGCTGGAGAACCCATGGGAAAATACTAGCAGGGAAGAGTGATCCAAGTACTGATTGAAATCAGTGTGGGGACTGAAGTTAGAGGACAGAATGCACACACAGAAAGACAGGGCAGGAATGGTAGAAAGAAGAGCTGACTGGAAAACAAGGTGAGATGTGGCAGAATGAAAAGAGAAGGAAGTCGCCTACTTGTATACACCCATTTCTTTATATTTTCTAGCTTGGGAAAGAGAAAAATAAAACATAAATAAAAGAACCAAGATACGACAGCTTTTAAAGGTAAAAAGAAAAGCACTGAGAAATATAATAAAACTGGACAGTAGAGGGGAGGAAAGACGGGGCTAGGAGGTGGAGATAGATTCACTTTTTAGTGCTCATGAAGGTGGGCTCCACAGGGTCTCCTGAGGGAGAGGGTAAGGGATGGAGGCATTTCTGCTTCCATGAAAAGAGCAGATCAGATGCTCTGTGGGATGCAGGGCTGCTCCTCCATGACATAATGGCCAGGTACTTAATAAAACAGAATTCTTGTTGCTGAGCTCACCAGAAGTAGAGGAAATAGCCAAGGAAGCAATTATAAAATACCCACAAATAAAATGTACCCGTACATTCAAACATAGACCAATCTGTGATAAACACATATGAGGCCTGGTTCCCCTGAGGACAGGTGATGGGCTTGACACTGCAGTAAGTCTGCTGCTGGCAACCAGGTCAGAAGGTCTAGCCTGAGACACCCAGGATAAGCTCATGAATCTGAAAAGATGCTTACCAAGTCTGGAAAGGTGAGCGGCAGCCAGCCCCTGGCTTTGGATGAAGCAAATATAAGAAGGAAAGCAATGATATTTAGACTGTCAGGATTCCACAGATCTGGCCAGTACAGTGTAAAACTCACAATCAAACAAACATAAGTGACAGGCAGCAGGGGCCAAGAACAAAATGTTCAAACTGCCCAGGTGTTTGGATAATGTAATGATTAGCCCGGAAGGTATAGTAACTACAAAATGTCTAAAGACACAGAGGATGAGAGTGCATAAACAAGCAAGCAGCAAGATACTATGGAAAATGAAGGGACAAATTTGAAAAAGCAATAGAAACACGCATTTAAAAGTTAAATTTACAATTGTTGAAAAAAACTAAGGCCTTGTGATGAGAGAACTGGTGACTAGGAAACAGAGCTAAAGGAATGACACAGAATGTAGCCTGAAGGGAAAAAAAGAGGGAGATAAAACAATGGAGAAGAGAGAGGGAGGCCTGAGTGGGAAATGCTGGTGTATGTGTCCTGGAAAGAGAGAACAGAAAGAACGGGAGAGACACAAGAATGCAGAAGACGGCAACTGTCATGAAGCACAGACCATGGAGAATAAAGAGATTCTCTGCTTAGGAGGAGGAGATGGCCACCTTCCAGCATGGCCTCTGCCATCTCTGTCTCTTGCTGTTGTTCAGGACCTTGGGTGACATCCTCCCTTTTAGCAGGGCTAACAACTACTGACTTGCCTCCCACACCTTAGGAATATTTACATTTTTTAAAAATCTTTTTTTTTATTTTAAAGAGAAAAAAATAATAACAATGGTACAGAATTTCAAAAACATTAATAGATTAACAATAGTTAATTTAATACATGATAGTAAATGGTTAATACATTGCACATTGCTGTCTTCAAAGTAGTTGCTCAGATTACAAAATATAGGCATGAAAAATTGATCAGACAGTATAAGCACAAACTTCTTTTTAATGAACTAATAGAAATTAGTACTATAATTATCTTGGCTATCTTGTGTGTGTGTATATATACATATATATATACACATATATATACATATATACATACATATATATTTTTCCTTTTCCCTTCCTTCTTTTCTCCTTTCTCCTATCCAAGTTGTAAGAATATTTACATTTTAAAACACATGGTCTATCAGTAAATTAAAGAGTTGAGCAAACTTGTCTTTGACTACACCTCAGAGTTGTGGTAGACCAGCTGGCAGTACCTGACTGCACAAGTAGTTCTTTCTTAATGGTCTAGAACTTCAGTGTCAGCATGTTGAAGAGGGTGGCTATCTAGGACATCTTCCCTTTAGGTATTTATAGTATAGATGCATGAGATGCCCTTAGCCAGGAAAGAATATAACCTACCAGAAATCTCAGAAACACGAAGGCAGCAAAGTTGTACTAATGAAAAATAAGGAGATGGAAGCTGACTACAATGTCTTGCTTACTTCAAAGCAATGATGCTAACCAGGTAGGACCTCACCAGAATGACTTTTAAAGCATTTCTTTCTCAGTTCAGGATTTGCCTTTATCATTACCATCCTCTTGCTCCTTATCTTCCCTTTTCTCTTCTTTGAGCATTCGGAGGTATCTACCAGCTAAAGGCTTTCTTTGGTAATAGATCTGCAAGAAATTCAAAGGTCTCCAATTCCTCTGAAGTACTTGCTAAACCACTGGAAGTCTCTGCCCTCCCACTAGCATGTCTGTAGGAAGACATAGCTGGTTATTGAACAAAAGAGTTCCCTGCCTCTGGGATGGTACTGGAAAGTTCTGGGGGAGCTCTTCATGATGACGGCACTGGGAGAGGGGTTGTGACATGAAGCCACTGTTTCCTGCATTTGTCTTTACTGATGACTATCCCCACCATCTTTCCATCCTTATGATTTGCTTTTAATCCATAAAATCCAGCAAAAATGATAAGAAATCACACCTATGTCAAGATATAAAAGATTGTGACTTCTGTCTTCCTAGGAAATTCCATATTGCTTGTTTGGCTGGCCCGCTTTGATGACACAAGCTGCCATGTTAGAAAGGACCATATGGCAAGGAACTGGGGACGGCCTCTGACCAAGGAGCTAGCAGGAAACTGAGGTCCCTGGTCCAACAATCTTCAGGGAATAGAGTGCTGCTAACAACTGCTAAGTGAGCTTGCAAACAAATCCTTCCCCAGCTGAGCTTTTACGTGAAACTGCAGACCTGGAGCCAGCAGCTTCATACTGTGAAGATCCAGTCAAGCCATGCACACGTCCCCAGGACCCAGCGCTTGAGAGATAATAAGAATGCATTGGTTTAATCAGTACATTTTGTGCTCATTTGTTAAGAGGGAATAGAGAATACAGCGGTTGTATCTATATCTATCTATTATCTATATCTATTATATGATCAAGAAGACAGTTTACAGAAAAGAGCACAGACTGGCTTTTCAATACATGCAAAAAGGCTCAAACTCATTAGTGAAATAAATGCAGTTCTACCTGCAATGGATTCATTTCTTAAACACTCAAATGGGAAAAATCAGAAAGACCAGGTGAAAATGTAGGAAAGCAGGCACTTTCCTATACTGCCATGAAATGTACAAAGATAAGCCTCTTTGGAGATCAACTGGGCAACATCCATAAAAAACTGATACATACACATGATTTTGTCTAAAGATCGGAAAAACCAGCTAAGACAGTGGTTACTGCAAGGGATGACTAAAAAGCGCTAATGGGAATCTTCTCGAACTCCAAAAATGTTGTTTCCTGATGTGCTGCTCATATCTGTGTGCTCAGTTTGAGAAAAATGAACGCAACCGGAACTTAGGATTTATGCACTTCTCTGTATCTTTCATGTTGTAAGTGAATAAAACTACAAAAATTATGTAAGCACAGAAAAAGATTTTTTAATCCACTTGTGGCTATTTATCCTGTAGATGAATTATTCTCCATTTCACCCTTTCCCCAAAATGACATTTGGCAGTGTCTGAAGACAGTCTTTGGTCATGACAAGTAGGCCAGGGTTAAGTCTAAGGATGCTGCTAAACACTGTCCAGTGCACAAGACTGTCCCCAACAACAAAGGCTTACTCAGCCCAGTGTGTGAACAGTACGCAGGTTGGGAAACCCTGCAACAGATAAACTCAACAGGGAACAACAGTTGTCATCACTACAACAGGGAAAAATAGTAAGTTACACTGGAGAATCCTGCAAGACAATACCTTACTCAGCTAGGTGACTGAAGTTAACACCACCAGTCATAAGATGTATTAACCACATCACCTAATGGTATCCTTCTCAATAATGCACACCCACAATATAGTTATAAAAAAACAATCAGACAAGCTCAAATCAAAAAATACATGACCAGAGCTCTTCAAAAGCGTCAAGAACATAAAGAACAAGGAAAGGCTGGGAACTGTCACAGATTAGAAGGGATTAAGTAGATATGACATCTAAATGCAACATGACATCTCAGATTGGACTTTGGCACAGAAAAAGGACATCACTGAGAAAACTGATGAAATTAAAGTGTTTTTTAGTTAATTGTACTGTACCAAGGTTAACTTCCTATTTTTTAAAATTAATTTTTAAATTGGCAAAGAAATTGCACTTTACGGGGTACCGTGTAATATTTTACTGAGGGTATATCTTCTATAATCTTCAAATAGGGTAAGCATATCCATCTCCTCAAACATTTACCATTTCTTTGTGCACTTACTCATTTTAGTAACAATTTTTATGATTATAGAAAATACTAACATAAAAAGAAGTGAGGTGAACAGTACCCACTACACGTTTGCCACTCTTGAGTTAAAATTACCTCACAATAAAAAGTTAAAATATAAAACAATTTATAGCAAGGGAAATTAAGAAAGATAAGGCTACTCTATCTGAACTAGTACTAACTAACTCCAAGACACAATGTTAAAAGAAAGGAAATATTCACAATGCTATGGTAGTGTGCTAACATTTACAGGAAAAAGGAAATGTATAAATACTTGTACTTTGGATTTTATACCTTGTACATATATTGTTTGCTCAGAAAACAAATAATATGATGCCAAAAAGCACACTGATAACCAGTCGTCTACACAAGGCTGGACTTCGCTATACAGTGGTTTGGATCTAAAATGGATTCAGAGGTCCATGGGGTAAAGGTTTAGTCACAAGTTTGGTGCTATTGGGAGGTGGTGGAACCTTTAAGAGGTGGGCCTAGTGAAGGTCTTCCAGATACTGAGGGCATGCCCCTGAAGAAGACATTGGGACACCCCGCTT